>NC_040249.1:24980000-25135834 GCF_001444195.1 Xiphophorus couchianus
AGTCGGTTCTGGTCCGGAAGATACAAGCAAAAGCAAAAATATTAAACTACTCCTTCAGGTAGATGTTTTATGATGAATGTTGACTTGAACTGAATTAACTGTTACTGAACTTTTGGTAGAAGCAAATAAGAAAATGACAGAACAGAAAATAATTTGTCTCCAGCCAGAACAGAGACACGAATGTCTTATTGGCCTAAAATACTCAGTTATAATAAAAATAACAGCATTTTCACTGTATGACAACCTACAAAGATCAGTAAAGCTCCTTCAGGGTAATCATGTCATCAGTATAATCTAACTAGCTACTGATTATTAATAAAGATGCTGAAGTCATTAAGACGTTTTAGTCACATGTTCTTGTGTTAGCATTAGCTAGCAGGCAGCTGACATCACTCTCTATCTAAACTGTCTCAAATGCAGGAAATGTTTTCTAAAACTGGAAAACTTTTAAGCGTTTCTGCCCGACGTTTACATGAGTTCCAGAATTAAAATGTTGTTCATGTGAATCCCAATCTCTAACCTAACCCCAAATTATTCCTACTCATCATACAAAGCAGCAACAAGGGCAGATCACGTATCTGCATGACCTTCAGGCAATAAAAACAGCCTAATCCAACTCCAGTCCATTTTCCTAGAAAGTCCGGTTTGCTTGGGGAGGTGTGAATCAGCAAACTCTGGTCCACATAAACTTCGGTCTGGGTTCGCTTGAAGTGAACTCTGGTGTGGTTCCAGTGCAGATATGAGACCAGAGGCCGTTCCAAAAGCCGGTAGCGGACTACAGCACAGGGCATTCTGGGTAATTTCAACCAAAACGAGCGCACTAGTCTAACGCTGGTGGGAGAAATGTCCCTTGATCTTTTACCAATGAGAAAAGAAAAATCCTCCAACTGCTAAAATCTGACGTCTAAGTCTATGTTTCAGTTTTGTGAAGAAGGAAGTTGCGCTCAGAGGTTTTTGTGTCGTTTCCTTCAGTGGTTCTTGGTGCAGCGCCCCCACAGGCCAGGAGGGGAACAGGTTGTTTGGTTGGTTTGACTCAGAGCAGAGAGAAACAGAACCACAGCAGCTGGAGATGGAGCAGATGATACAACTTTAGTCCCCAACAGAACCAAGTCTACCGGACTATCAGGTGGAAATCTAGAGAGTTCTGGTTTGTTTCTCCAACAAGCCAGAACAACTTCAATGTCTTCAATGTCAAATAAAGCAAATGAAAGGCCTGGATGGTGGATCATCAGTTACTCCAGCAGGTACAAAGAAAAACCAGCTTTTAAAATAAAACTAGCATTAAAACCAATTCTTCCTGACCCAATCAGGATGTATGAATAGGTTATAGACCCGATGTAGACCTATAGACCTGGTGAACATGCCCAATCCTTAAAAAGGCAACAAAGGGGCGGTTTGAGACTTGCGTGCCGTTATCCCTCTGACACTTCAACGTGAGGGGATCCAAATGTGTTTAGTGACAGACTTCTGTCCTCAGGGTAAAGACAGGAAACTGAATCCGGAGGCCAAACAATCCCGTAGGGAACGTTCACATGCAGACACTGACATCACACATAACCCCGCGATGTTCTTCATTTCCGAGACATGAAGTGCTTCCTACAATCCTGCAGCAACTAATTTATAGTCTGTTTAAGTTGAACTGCCTGCGAGCTGCATTTCATCTGATTTTCTCAGCGAGTCTGTGCCAGCAGAGATGCGTTTATCTGCGGCCCACGTGGGCTGTGACGGGGTTACAGTCTGCAGAAGCTCGCGCTGATACGTCCGTTTCACAAAAACACATTTTCTCCCAGCAAAGATGGCGACGTCAACGAGGTGACTTCACGGCCGGGAGCGCGAACAGAGAGCGGTGCCGTGCGAGCGGCGGCGGTGACGTCAATGTGTTGCGTTATCGTGTTTACTCTCTGTGTGGAAGACCAACACACGCCTGCTTTATTTATTGACACACTCAGAGGCAGTTATGAACCATAACAAAACAAGTCATTTAACATTCTGTCCAGGCCTCCTGTTCATGTTTTCTCTCCAGATAGCAATGAAAAGAATATACACCAACACATCCTATTGCAGAGGAAACATGATGTCCATCGTACTGAGAGTTTTTCTGAAACAGACTAAAATAAAATAGTAACAGAGTGAAACAGACTTTCTATTTATATCTAGTCATCTTGGTTCTTTTCTAGAAAATGTTCTTTATTTTGGCTTTTATCCAAAAACAGCATAAAAACTGAAAGAAGTCAGAACTGTATAAAAAACATTAAATAAACTATTTTAAAATGGATTTTAAGCACATTCTGTCAATGCCAAGAATATTACATGAACACATTGCTTTTGCACTTAGGGAACATAAAATCTGCTGTATTTACAGTTTTGACTCACATTTCCTTCAACAGACTAAAATAAAACAGTAACTTTCAGAGTCAGATAGACTTTCTGTATTTACAGTGACCTTGGTTCTTCTCCAGAAAATGTTCTTTATTTTGACTTTGGTTCCCCTCTGTTAATGACCCACAAAGGTCAGAGAAATAAACTGAACCTAATAAGAACAATTTACTGTTTCGGGTTTGAAAGGTTCCTTCTGTAGATGTTTGACTTTCTTTAAGACTCGGAGGCCCGGTCAGGACAGTCCAACACTTTACTCTCAGCCGTTCTTGGACGTCTCTAGCAGTTTTGGGTTGTGGTTCTGTTGGAAGATCCGTAACCAAGCTGACACCAGCAGACCATTTCTCTGCAGACAGTCTTGAGTTTCAGTCTGAAGACAAACAGTTAGCTTACCTCTAAATTGTACTATACTGTATTTATGTTACTGGTAATAATAGTATTTTTAATTTAAATAAAGAGAAAATTTGCCTCTGGGACCCATAAGCAATATAAACAAAAAAAACGCATCAAATTAGAAGTTTACAACATTTTGACAGATAATTCGATTTTAATGCTGTCATTTGTATGACTTTTAGCTGAAATCATGCTTTTATTTTCAGAAAACATTCATATACAGTAAATATGTACTTGCTCCATGTTTGTGTAAACACCATTTCACCAAACCGCACAGTGATCAGCCTTTAAATAGGCCGACTGACTGATTCCAGGCCTGAAGACGCATGAACACACCTTAGAGGACACGCCTTAGTTCAATACGTCCCTATGGTCAAATTATTATTCAGTCTTTTCAATCCAGGTTTGTTTCATTCATTTATTTCTGAAAATATTGTCATTGAACCACAATTCAAAAGCAACACCTGATTTTCACTGGTTAATTTTCAGTTATTACTTTAATTAGCTTCAAGGTATTTCAATAACCACTGTGGGTTTTTCGGTGATTAGCAGGGAGCTACCAGCCATTTTGTCAGGAGTGACCCAGTGATGAGGGTGGAAATGAGTTGAACTGAGAGGAGCTGCTGTGTCTAGAACAGGCACCAGAAGGTTAACATCAAGCAGCAGCCAAAGGATCTTATTGTGAGTCAAAATGACCAGTAAAGCCAAGAAAACACAAAAGATGCTTTATGGACGCAGTGGGACAGAATCAGCAGCACTTAATGAAGTCTCACTGCGGTTCTGGATTCTGTCATGGTCATGTGATCATACCTCTACAACACCTCTAACCTGTTGCGAAGCTCTAAAACTCTGTCCACTTAGTGACTCGGGGTTAGGACCCGACTCACTTCAGAGTCCAGATCCCATATCAGCAGCGTCCCCAAAGGAGACCCAGAGGGGAAAGGTCGTAAACCTCCTGGAAGTCAACAAAACACATAAAACTGATTGCTTGAGGTCCCAGATGTCCTCAAGCATCCAGAGAATGACCAGAACAAACAGATGAATCAGAGCAGAAAAACCCAAACTGGTTCAATAAAAGGCAAAAAGCCCCATTTGGTTTCCTCTGTGGTTCTTAGATGTTCTCCATGTTCTCATGAGAAACAAGAACTGGAAGGAAAAATAGTTTTTCTTTTCTCAAACCCCGTGAGAAATATTTTCACACACAAACATTAATAAAAAACATGTTTTTTCCTGCTTTAAGATTCCATCACATTGCTTGTTTTTAATGACGGAGGTATTGATGTGAGTGGAACTGTAAGTGAATAAACTTTAAAATAAATTATTCTGTCTGAGCTTTAAAAATATTCAACATGTTAAACATTGTATGCATGTTATTGTACTTGTTTTTTATCAAACTGCACATTAACGTTTAATGGATGTTTTTCTCTTTCGCTTCATTTCCTCTGAGTTGTTATGCAATACCTCCCCCTGCTGGCCAACATACCGCACTGCGCCTAACACCTGTCAAGTTTCTGTTTAAAAACTTGATAAAGTTTTAGCAGCAGTAAAACTACTTTTGAGTTTTTCAAACTAAACAGCTCTCTTGGTGCTGTGACAGTTTCTGTTCTTCTGATTACCAACCAGGATGATCAGAAACATTAATTTCTGCTTTCTGAGTTCTTCCATCTTTAAACTCCTGATTCTCGTTTTTGTGACACTGGATTTTTATTGATCTTTTAAAACAGCGTTTAGATCTAAACCTGGTGTGACCCTGGACCAGCTGTTCCTCTGGAAAATGGAAGAAAACATTAATATTCTTAAAAGGAAAATGTTTGGTGACACAAAGTATTTTTCTTTTATTAGCCATATTTATTTAAAGATCATAACAAGTTTGGCTAAAAACATTCTCCCACTTTTTACTAAAAACAAACTTCGGTACATTTATTCCATCAACCTGTCTGAGCAAAGGGAGTTTTTGTTGCTGGGAATAAAATAAATAAAATAGAAAACATTAAACTAGAAGAGTCAGGAAAACATCTACAATATATGTTTCTCCCTTTTTAACCTTGTGCCATTAAAATAACATTTTGCATGTTTCATTAATTTCTGAGCTGGTAAAAATAAAATAATTCATAATAAAATTAGAATTATGGATTCAAAAAAGGAAAAATGGCCGCAGAGTTTTGGATGTAAAACGTTTGGACACTCCTGATGTAAATCATTTCAAAACGTTTTTTCAAAGGTTCTTTTTAGTGTTTCAGGTGATTTTGGGTTTTTTAATGATATGATGCCTTTATCATTGACCTGACAGAAATAAAGCCTCTTTTGCTCCTTGAGGAACCAGCAGAGCTGAACAATTTGGAGGTGTGTGTGTTTGAACGGCAAGAACGTCTCATTCTGCTTCCTGTGTGTTTTTGGACGAAGCACAGCAAACTTCTTATTACAGCTGAAAAGAGTCTTATCTTTCACACTTTCACGCATTTATTTAACTTCTTTCTTTCTAATTTCCCAAGTTTTGTACGTCTGGTTGCCATGGAAACAGCTCAGCTGATATCACATGATCTGCAGAAACGATTAAACAAACGGTCTGAGGAGTGTGTCCTCGCTTCTACCGTTCAAGTTCACCAATCTGCATTAATTCATCTGCCTCCCGCGTGTGTGTGTGTGTGTGTGTCTACATGCTTCATGAGCATTGGTCTTACTTCATGTGTGTGTGAGTTTACACTTGGATGAGCCTTCTGTTCAGTGTGCGGTCGCTCTCACTGAGCTGGGTTTTTAGGTCGCAGTGTTCTCTACCACACACACACATACACACACACACCCACACACACCCACACACACACACACACACACACACACACACACACACACACACGGCAATGTCAGAGGACGATGTTGGGCGCTATTAGTCGCTGGACGGCCGCGGCTGTTTGGATGTTTAGGGGGTCCCAGAGGTCTTGTCAGGCGTACAGGGAGGAAGTGGAGCTGAGAGGCTGTGTGTGTGTGGGGTGTGTGTGTGTGTGGGGTGTGTGTGTGTGTGTGTGTGTGTGTTGCTGCAGGGTTTACAGCCTCCACTGCTGTGTAACATGTCGACTTGTTTTAGTGATGTCATGTTGTACAAATACACACACTCTTTGTGTTATTGTAACCTTCACACACACTCCTCCATCAGCTCTGTCCCGAGTCAAACACGAGGTAACGAGTCTCTGACGGGGCGCGACTCGGCAGCAAACGGCCTCGGGTCCATTAAAGCTGCAGGACCTCCAGGTTCTGATCCAGTCGGTGAGCCTGATTCAGGTCAAACCCACAGCTGACCAACATCAACCACAGAGTAACTGCTGACATCACATCACTGGATCTGACACCAGACCGGAACCAGAACCGCGGTTCTGAAACCTCCAACTGGCAACAACTTGATATGTTTCAGAACGAAACATAAGGAACTTTACCAACGTTATGGATGATGACAGTTAATGAAGTTGGACCTGGATTGTTGCCCAATCTGATCCCAGCAACAGGAAAAGGAGTTTGAGGAAGGAAACGGATCTGATGGAGACCCGGAACCGGGACAAAGAATTCCTGGTTTGATCCGAGGAAAACCGGCATAGCAACCGGCATAGCAACCGGCATAGCAACCTGCAACGAACGGCTCCTCGGTTCCCTCTAAGATCAGGGCCAGTTTGTCACAGGATGAAGCAGCTAACAAACCATCATCATCATCATCATCATCATCATCAGGTCAGTCTGATCTCTGATGCTCCGTCTGAATCCTTAAACTGTCCAGCAGCTGAAGCTGCGATTGCTCACACGTCCTCACAGATCCTGACCCTGCTGCTCCTGGACCCACCTGGACCCGGACTGAGCCACTGGCTGGTTCTACGCGGGTCCAGCTTAGCGTGTGACTGTCTAAACTTGGCCAATCATCAACCCTGGTCTGTTTGGAGGTAATCTGCTGGCCCGACCTGGTTTTCTTTTTCAGCCAGTTTGAAGGTGCTGCTGCAGTGAAGGTTTTCTGGTTTGGCGGATCTGCCTGAGTTTGAAAATGGATCAATCTGCATGTTGATTCGATCGGGTCTGAATTGAGCAAAACATCATCCAGAACCAATGAAGTCGTCATGAAGGAGAGTTTGTTTTACTGTCCAGCTAATATTGAGGTTTTGTTTTGCTAAATATGAAGAAAATAGCTTGTACACATCTTTATAATATATTATTGGTTTCTATAATTATTAGAATCTGATCTATGCCTGTTCCACCAGGCCAGCTGGCTGTGGACCATCTGTGGATAAAGTCTCTGCTTTAATCCATCAGATGATGCTTTGTGCTCCACCTTGCACCTCCAGGCTTTAGCTGGATTAAAAACTGTAAATCAAAACCTCGTCTCTCTCTGGTGACATCTTCAGGGCTCCACTCCCATTTTGTGAACGCACCGATTTCCCCCGCTGACCCGAACCGCTCAGGGTGTTCCCGGACCACGATCCGAGTTATTCCAACCAAACAACCTGATGTACCGGAAGTTTGAGGCACGCTTCCAAACAGACGCTAAGCTGGAACCGCGTAGAACAAGCTAGTGGCTCAATCCGGGTCCAGGTGGGTCCAACAAGGCTTCGCTCCAGAACTCCATCCTGAAAACCGTATGAAGCTGCGTAGCTGGAGCGGCATCCACCTGAATCAGTCCTCCGTTCAGAAAGAGCCACCAGGTGACGCCCAGCGGACGCTTCCAACCAAAAGAGTTCACCGCACGCGACCTGATCTGTTGTAGAAGTTACAAAATAATCCCAATAATCCAAGTAACCACAAAACAAATCCACATTAAGGACTTACAGCTCATTTAGGTCAGTCTGACTCCAGCACGTCAGTCCTCTTACCTCAGAGCGTTTTCAAATATATTTTATAAAACATAATAACTGACAGACGAAAACTGAATAAAAGTTTCTACGACGGGATCAGAGTCAGGAAAGATGGGAGATCGTTCTTCTACTCCAGCGTGATCAGGAGTAAAAGCTTCTTAATCTGGTCTAATCCAGAACATTAGAACAAAACCAACTCGAGATGATCCATCCTGTGTTTGGTTCTGGTAGGAGCCATGATGGATTAACTTTACAACGAAGAAGCTGCTGAGTAACAGCAGATCCTCCGTCACTGGTTGCTATGGCGACGGTAGGGGAAGCCCAACCAGCTTCACCATCAGACAAATAGTCAGAATTTAAGCCTCCAACAAACAGTAACAAAAGGACAAGTCGCATCAAGAAAATGTTCAAACCAAGAGTTTTAACTCTGGGAGGAAACGGACAGAAACGCCGTCGACTCCATGAGCAAAACGTTTCTTCATAGGGAGAAGAAACGAAAAGGTTTCAGTCAGACTCAAGATTGTGACGTCATTCAAATCTGAGCTGAAGATTCTCAGAGAAAATCCTGAAACTTGAACTCAGATTGTTAAACTGCAGAACAGATCAAGATGTGGATTCAGAGTGAAGTTCCTCCTTTCTGAGTTTCAGCTGGAAGTTTAGACTAATGGCCGCCGTTTGTTTCCATGCTTTTTATAGCTTTCGTGATTTTTTATGAATGATGGTATATTTTATGTATTTTTTACATTCCTGTAACAGAAACGTTGAGCAGGAAAGTATGAGACTGAACTTTGGCCACTGATGCTTCATAAAACTCAGTCATAGACAAACAAACTGTTGCTGCAGAACATTTTCCAGGCTATTCAACCTGGAAACTATTGAAAAGAAACAAAAGGAAAAAAAACATGAAATCCTGATCCGACAGCAGAAACCAAATCAGTCAAATTAAACATTTTACAAGTTTTTACCACGGCGCCTGTTGGCCTGGAACAAATAAAACATCTGAATAAAACTGAAATGTTGGCAACAAGTTGCAGATTAGTGGAGAACAAGCCCAGCAGCAGACTGCCAGCCTCTGCTGGTGATTGCTGCTCATCTCCTCAGTTCTTGCTGCACCATCTGATGCTGAACCTGAGCGGAGATTCGCCATGAACAGCCGCAGGACAGGAGGAGGTAAACGGTTCCCTCCTCGGGTCGGTGTGGTGGCGTCACTTCAAATCTTCTTATGGAGGTGCAACATGTCACGATCCCTCCGACCCGTCGCTGACCCGGACCTCTGACCTGCAGCTGACCCCCTGCAGCTAAATCCTGCAGCGGCGCTGAGCCGGGCTGCGGCCGCCCGTCCTGGAGCTGCAGCGGTACCGTCATGAATTAGTCAGACCCGGACCGTCCTCCATCCCACCCGGCAGCGGCGCCGCTAACGTTCTCATGGTCATGCATAATTTATCGGCTCCATAATCTATGCTTTAGAGGGAGCTCCGGGGTTTTCACACAAACGTTTAGCTGGAGTTTAAGGTCACGGTTGGTTTTTAATCTGCCATGGGGAAAACAAACACAGCGCCATGTTTGGACTCCTGAGAACAGAATCTCACCGACAGCACGACGATACGCGTCTCAGTGTCAGTTTGGATCAACGGTTCTGTGTCTGAGCTGCAATTTACGTTAAATTTTCATCAAGTTTCCGTCACAGAAAGAATTCAGCATTAGAATGAATGATTGGGTTTTAAATAAATGGGTGAAGGATCAGATGTAATAAGGAAAAAACTAATTCATTAAGGAAATAATCCAAACTGGTTGCATAAAAGCAAACTAACAAACACACCTGCCATCTGGCGCCAAGGATCCGAGGAACCGGAAATTAAACTCTGCGTCTCAGCAGGACCTTCCTGACATTTCCTCATTTGCAAAAACTCAAGTAAAAACAGTTTGCTGAAAGGTTCTGAAAGGTTCTGAAAGGTTCTGAAAGGTCCAAACTCTGGTCCTGTGGGCATTTGAAGCACATGATTCATTTTTGAAATGGCTCGTTTTCTAGACACCAAAAAACATAAACTTAATGCAAGAAAACAGCTGGCTGGTTTTTAGCACTTGGATTGTTTCAGTAGAGACAAAATGGAAACAGCAGAAAGTGCAGCAATGATTTGATAGAGAATTACAGCCTGGTATCTGTCTCACTCTGTCACTGATCTTCACTCTGTCTGAAGAAACTGAAAGGTTTGAAATGAATTATCATGTTTTTTATATTACTCAATCCACAAAAAGTTCTTTTAATATCAGTGAAATATTAATTATTAAATATTATTATTATTCTATTGATTTCTCTGTTTTATCTATTTCTACAGATCTTAAAGGGGCAGTTCAGGTTTTTAAAGAACCATCTATTAGGTCTTCTAATGGTTTATTTCATGTTTAACTGAAGTTGGTGCCAACAGGAAACGGCCTGAACTGGGTCAGAAGTCCTTCCAGGTCCGAGGCAACATGAACACAGCATTATTACCCATAAGTCATCAAAAAATGATCTGAAATATAAATGGCAGAAGCCAAACTCAGTCCTGTGCAATAACCCATGATTACCTCGTCTACTAACTGAAACACTGCAGTTATCCTCAGAAATACTTTGTTGCCTAAAAACAAACCTTGAAAATTAATCAGTTTGCAAACTTTGACTGTTTGTGTTGAATGAAACAGATAAAAATGTTTGCATGGCAGAGGAAGATTTTCATCACCAGATTGGTTCCACTCCACTGCTTCCTGTTACATCAGTGATGCTAAAACTACAATCACACAAAAAATGCTGCAAGCTAAACATAGCTTTGTTTCCATCTGCTGTGTTTTCACTACGTTTCTAACTGTCTGTGGTGTTTTCCAGCAGAGCTGCTCTGATTCTTCCTCCTCCTCCTCCTCCTCCTCCTCCCTCTGCGGCGCTCGGCTGAACTCTGCCTGAACCTTCGTCTGAACCCTGCATGAACTTTCCTTAACTGACCCATTTAATCTACGCTCAGCGTAAAGCGGACTGCGTAGAGAGAGGAAAAGAAACGGGAGAAACGGCGGTCCACGAGCAAATCCTCTGGCATGGTCAGAGTCAGCATCGCAGAAACACCTGCTAATCACCAAACACGTGTGTGATGGCGGCGAGCGAAAGCAGCTTACATAAGAGCTGGAGAAGGAAGGGCGGGAAGCCGGGCGGGAGCGGGAACACGGCTGCAACCAACACAAACTTTTTATTTCAACAAGTGAGGAAACGTCAGTCAGAAAAGGTCGGATGTTACCAACCAAAAAACATCTGAAACATCTGAAACTGGAGCTTCAAGAGCTCCAACCAAACATCCCAGTTTGAAACAACAAACTCCAGCACACTGTAAAAACACAACCTTGTTTTTGGTCCAGTTTCTAGTGTAGATATATTAGTAACTTCAAATAAGACTAAACTAACTCACAAGTAACTTTTCAGTAAAATAAAAGAGCTTGTTTTAAGTTAATAATTTCTTAATATTCATAAAGAACTAATAGTTACAAGTGAAATAATGAACTTTTGTTGCTGATTAACTGGAGAGATTATTCAGGGTTCTATCTTTATGTTTCTGTGCATATTTGAACAATTTTGTGTAAATTTTCTTAATTCTGCAGCAGGAACTGGACCAGAAGTTGGTATTTTTGCTCTGGATCGCAGCTTAAACCCAGCGGTCAGCCTGATGGCCGCAGATTCAATGCAACATTTAATGCAACATGTTTCTGCAGGACAAACTGGAGAATCACATCTTGGTGCTTTAGAGCGGCCGGCTTGTTTGGACAGGAGCCGATCCAGACTCAGATCCAGTTCATCTCAGCTAAGTAGATTTATTCAAAGTTTGCACACTTTGGCTGTTTGACCCTAAGAGGCTCTGAATTCAGAGAAAAATGTAATCTGTTCATAATCTGGAGGAACCTGTTACCACTAACCAGATTTGTTCCACTGGGAAACAAGCTGATAATTGACTTGCAGGACCGTCGGTGAGATCAGTGACCTTTCGCTCTAGGTGTTCCTGTCGGCTCCAATCAACCCGTCTGATGGACGGAGAAAAGTCCAAACAGCCCCGACAAAATTCACATCATGATACTGAAATGGTTCTGACATCCAGGAATTCTCAGCGTCCAAATGGGACAATAAGAGTCTGAATGAAAAGGTGGAGATTTAAAGACCTTGAAGGTGAAACTGGTCAGCTCAACTGGAAGTGGGAACCAGTGGTACCAGTTAACGCCTTGGTGGTCAGGGCCTGGCTCCACGTGGATCCGCCATGTGCAGGGAGGGAACCTGGAGGTTTCCCTTCACTCTGCTCCACAGAACAGTAACGTGAGGAACTGCATTAGGAGATGGAAAAATTCTAAATCAATTCTTTAATTTTGCAAAAAAGGTTTTATTCCAGCTTGAGGCAATTTTTAGATTTAAGGAAAAGAGTTACTGCGCTAAAGTAGAGATGGAGACACGTTATCAGGATAGGTTCTGATGCTGCAAACGGTTCCAGCCACCGGTGGATCTGTTCCTGACCTGAAGTCCAGACGGATCCAGCTGGACGGAGGAGTTTTAGTAAATTTGTGCTCCATGCTGGTTTGTTGCGTCAGCAGCTGATGAAAAATCAGATGGAAACAACTAATTTACATTTTATTTTTCTAAAAACTCACATGAACGTTTCGGTCCTCCGTAACTTTAACATATTTAATGTGCAAAAGTAAAGTACAGATTTATTATGTTGTTGTCACATTTGGATGTTTCACATCATCAAACTAATTTTAGTAAAAGACAAAAACAACCAAACCAAACTGATCTGAACAGCGAAGCACCTCCTGATTCTGATAACTGGCTCCTTCCTTTGGCAGTGACATCTGTTTCTTCTGCATCACTGTGGATGAAATGTTTCATTTCAGAGGCAGTGGAGGTTTTCCAGCATGAACGTCTTCAGTTTAAGGACTGAAGACGTGGATCGTGGAGTAATTCTGGTATATGTGCATAACGTATCGCACCCAGCGGCCAACAGAGCCGACCGTTGGTTCCGACCAGCTGTCTGTGCAGGCACCAGTTTTCCAGATGTTGCCCTTCTATGGTGCATTCAGGTGCAGCCGATTCTCCGGTCAGTTCTGCACCGGCTGCAGTTAAAATACTAGAGCGTCCTGATGAAATGTACCAAACACATTTCATTTACACCAAAATGAAACATGTGCATCAGGTGGGCAGTTCAGATATGAAAATACGGCGGTCAGTAAAGGGATGGTGCAGTTTTTATAAACAACATTTTATAGCACAATCAAATTCAGTTGTTATAAAAATGTTATATCAAAGGAAATTTTATGCCTTGAAATTGAGTCTCTGTCTCTTTAAGAAGCTCCCTCTGAAGCTCCGCCCCCAGGAAGTCATCCCAACATGGCTCCTCTAATAACCCTTTAACGTTTTCACCAGCGTTGCTCTGAGCAGCAGCTCCTGTAATGAGCTCAGCAGGTGCTGCTAATTGCTGCTGGCTAGTCTGAAGGAGCAGAGTGGGGGAGGAGCTGCTCATTGAAGGCGGAGCTAAGTCCATCCAGGTGCTTTGCACGGCTGAGTGGAGAGGAAGTGATTTCTCAAAAAGCAACAGTCCAAGTTTGTTTTTGATGATGGAAAAACTTTAGAACACGATGAAAAGCTAAAAGAAGTTAATTTTAAATGACACTGCCCCTTTAAGGAATCCAAAATCTGACATTTCCAAAGGTTTGTTTGTGTTGCTGCTGGTTGTGTTGCTGCTGAGAGGCAGAAGAAGGTCCGGCTGATAGACCTTTATGATCCTGTTAGCGGTGATTATCTGAGAGGCTAAACGACGCTGCATGTCTGATGACGATGCTGAACAGGAAGTCCTGACGATCCAGACGTCCAAACTGGACATCTCTGCTTGATCATCACACCAGAATTCAACTTTATTTTATTCCCTCCCACATTATTCCTTAATACGATGCTTGATGTTTGAAAACACCATAAATTATTCAACCTTTACGTCGTGGCTGAGCAGGCAGCAGCTGTGAAGTGAGCAGCGCTGTCCTGATGTGGGTCACTGTGTGAGCCTCCTCAACCCAGCAGGGGGTTCTGGCTGGGGGGAACCCGGGTTGGATCCAGTAAATGTTTGGATCTGTGACAGACATGTTTGGAAACATGGCGGCGTGTTTGTGCCGCCGCCTCGCCTCCATCAGGGGACTGGCGGTGCGGATGTGGCGCTGAACATCCAGCGTGTTCAGGGGGTTTTCTAGTGCAACACCCGGAGTATTAATAGCCGTAAACTCCAGCTGACCCCAGACGCCGCCGGCGACTCAGGCTGATGCGGTCTGCCGTCCCTCGATGTGACGGCTGTGCCTGCAACCGTATCGCCAACACGGAGGACGAGGACGCATCGTACAGTCCGACCCGGTCCAAACCGGACAGGAAGGAAGTCCTGAAACGGTCCTTCAGACCGGCCCCGTCAGTCTCTGTTTGACGGATGGCTGCAGGTACCAGAAGCCAGGTTCAAAGGTCAAACAGGGCGTCCCGAGGAGCGGGACGGCGGCCCCGTCTCGAACCGCGCGGCTGCGGAGACGTGGATGACAGAGGTCGAAGCGGAGACGTGGCGAAGGCCTCGGAGACGTCCGTCATGCAGAAGACTCGCTGTCATGTCACATCACCGCCGTAAAACGTCTCCAGGTTCCTGACACACATTTCCTGGTTCAAAACGTGATAAAACACTCGATCCGTCAACCGCTCAGGTGAAGGAACGGAGAGCAGAGCGACTTTACGCTGCTTCAGAACCCGATCAGAACATCAGGGTTTATTCCTGCTGATTGGACTCTGTAGGTTTTATTGATCTGTAAACATCAGAATGAACAGAAATAATCAGTCATTGATCTTTGATCCACCTGATTGTAACGTCCCTCATTTAAAACACTTTACTGGATTCCAAAACCTCAATTTACACAAAACTCAAGAATTTTATGACCAATTTCATCAAATTCAAGAACCATTTAGCTTCAGCTGAATATATTATCAATAAACAGTTTTAATACAATAAACCCAATAAAAACTGACTCCGTTACGGCTGAACCACGTCAGAAAACGTAGATGGAGATAATATTGGTAACTGTTTCCTCTCTGCCCGCTGCATGAAACCGTCGACCTGCTGCACTGGACACATTAAGTTACCAACTCTGAGAAAACATCAGCCGATAGTTACTGACCTCCACACATCAATATCCCACTGATATTCTGCAGCTCCAGTCTCACCAGTACTGAGTCATTACTGGATCATGTCCACTAAACCAGACAGGATGAGCAGGAATCGTTCACAAAATCGATTGTAGCTCCATAATTTAATATCCGGTTCCTATAAAATAAGGTTTTATTAAAAGTGAGTCACATTTTTAACTGAAAAAACTCTGAATTTCTCTGATCCTTTCAGGGATTCAGATTAAATGAATCCATTTCATTTAAATCCACCATCCCTGTTCAGTCTGCCTAGTCAAAGTCCGGTTTGGTTGGTGAGGTGTGAATGCTAATCGGACTCTGGTCCTCCAAACTGGTCCCAGTTCGGTTGAAGTGAACTGTGGTGTGGTTCAAATTCATGTGAACGCCAAGCAGACCGGACACCGCAAAAGCAGGAAGTGGACTACAGCGCAAAGTATTCTGGGTAAATACAAATAAAACAAACATGCTAGCCTAGCGCTAGCAGCAGAAATGGCTCCTGGTCATCAGCCAAAGACTAAAGAGAAAAATCTGACGCCTCCATCTTGTTTTCATCTGGTGAAGAAGGAAGTTGCTCTCAGCGTCTTCAGAGGTTTTTGTGTCGTTTCCTTCAGTGGTTCTTGGTGCAGCGCCCCCACAGGCCAGGAGGGGAACAGGTTGGTTTGACTCAGAGCCACAGCAGCTGGAGGGGGAGCAGATGTTCTGGTTCCAGTAGAACCGGGTCGACCGGACCATCAGGGGGGAAAACATCCTAAATGAAAAAGTTTGTGAACATTTCCCATCCTGGACTGAGAAAGCTGATCGTCCTGAGAGCAAAACTCCAGTTCATATTCGGTTCATTTCAGGTTATAGAAACACGGAGGGGACAATTAGCCGCGGTTCTGTTCCTGCATGAGACCGCTCAGAACCGGGTCAAAGCACAAAGGCAGTCAGGGTGAGCTAAGGTAAAGCAAATTAATTGGTTCTCGTTGCCTCGTGACGTTCCTGAGTGAAAATCTGCTTCCTGGCACGAAGCCTCGCTTCTGTTTACTGGGGCTTTAAACCGTCACCTGCTGGGTTCCTGCTCCAACAGAACCCGGTCAGAATCAACAGAGAGCCTTAATGGGACTCAGACTCCTGGAGGAAAACAAAAGTTTCTGCAGAGGTTTGGTGACCGGAGCGGTTCTGCTGGCTCGGTCCAGGTCTCGGTGAAATGTCTGACGGTGAGCCAGTAGTCAGCCCAGGGCCCGGTTCTGTGGGAGCGGACTCGTGATGATCTAATTCCTGAAAGCTGCTCCTGTTTTGGCAACACAGTTTTAATCCCAGCGAGGGTCCGATGGAGCGGGAACAAAAAAAAGGTCCAACGCAAAAACTAATGGAAGATTATTACATTTTTCACTTTGTTGTGTTTTTAGCAACACGACAGAAAATAACAAACAAGGAACATTTAATTACAGAATAAAAATAATAAAAAGTAATAAAAACATTATAAATATTCTCAGTGAGTTACAGAAAATCAGGTTTCAGCTGCTGACATCCTTCAGATTAATAACTAATATATTATATATAATATATTATATATATTATATTATATTATATTATATTTACCACTCTGGATCGGAGGAGTTTGTCAATAAGGAATTTCCCCCGGAGGAATAATAAAGTATATTCTGATTCTGATTCTTTTGTTTGTTTTTTAAAATGATTCATAAGATTTTCACCAGTTCATTTTTATTTATTATTTCCTG
This sequence comes from Xiphophorus couchianus, assembly GCF_001444195.1. Taxonomy (NCBI): domain Eukaryota; kingdom Metazoa; phylum Chordata; class Actinopteri; order Cyprinodontiformes; family Poeciliidae; genus Xiphophorus; species Xiphophorus couchianus. The sequence continues at coordinate 24,996,524 of NC_040249.1, forward strand.
ACGGGGCTTTTGGTTCATTAACCGAGGATCCATGTATTTATACACATGGTTTAAAATATAGTGTGTTTTTATTTTGGAGCCTTTGGACCCATTATTTGGGTTCTGCAGAAATCTCAGCAGTTAAAGGACAGCAGAGGGAAAAACTTGAATATTTTCAGGATCATGAGTTTCTTTTCTAAACTCTAAATGAAGTTTTTCTTCTTGTACCTGGAAACATTTTAAATTTTCTCTAAATTAGAGATTAGACTCATTATAGAAGGTTCTGGTCCAAACCCAACAGTTTAATCCAGGGTGTCCAAACTTTTTACTAAAGAGGGAAAAATGGGTCAAATCAAAAGAAAATGAGGGGAAATTATTTTACCAGCTAAATATTAAACTAAACATGCAACACTTTAAACACATAATGGTTGATTGTTCTATGAACAGTGAATCTATAATCTATGAATTATTATTGGGATAAAAAACTTTGCAGGTTTGTCTTTTCAAAAGAAACTTTTTAGGTTCAATTGGAATAAAGAATAAAATCAGGATTGAGGTCAGTATTTCCTCGAAAACACTTGTTGTATTTAGCCAAGATTAATAAAAGAGTTCAAAGCAGATTTGGGTTTAGTAAAGTAAACTTTAAAAGTCTCTGACAGAACCAGAAAAACTTTAACGCTGTTAAAAGACAAAGATTGATTTTCTAATGAAAGAAGATTTTACTTTGTAATAATTTTATCCTGATTAAAAACAGAAAGTCTAAATCAAACACCTGTAAGCTCATATCATTCTTGATTTGAAGTCAGGGGCCACAAATGGCCCCCGGACCGCGCCTTGGACCCCGTCTACCTGAGAGCAGAGACTCAAACGTCCCGTTGCTTCTGCCAGGTTCTGACTTTAAACGTTTGACTCCACTGATCAGAGCTGAGAGGAAACTGATGATACAGCCTCTGATTGGCTGAATGCAGTTTGGTGATGGTTGAACTGGTGTTGCTGGTTTGGAGGCGCAGCCGGCTCCATGTTGCACCAACAGCTGCTCTGTTGTGGGTCGCCGCTTCTCGTTGTGTTTCTGTTTTCTGCAGCTTATCCGGGATTATTCGCTTATCCAAAGTGAGCTTTGTTGGGCTCAGAAACAAGGTGGGCGACTTTCAGGCGGCACCATGAAAACGGTTCGGCCCGGCCCAGCCCGGCCCACCTTCAGGCTGCAGCTCCACAGACGCCTGGCTGGTTCCCAGTCCCAAACTGGGACCGAACTGGGATGAATCTCCATCTGACTGCAGGTCGGCTGTAGAGCGCCGCATGGAGCCGTCGAACGCAGCTCACAATGTTTACTGTTGACGCAGCGCTGACATTCAGGGGTCAAAGGTCAAACACAGAGCCCACACTGAACAGCACCAGATTTTAACGGGTCTGAAGGCTCAGCAGGAGGCCGGCTGGACGCTTTCAGACCCGATCTCAGACTGGAAGAAGTTCAGAACCAGAGGAAAGTCCAAGAAGTCCGAGAAGATCTGAGTGGAAGAACTTTGGAGAAATTTATAAGAAAATCAGAAACATGAAACTTATTGATTCTACAGGCTTAAAGTTTTATCCCCATATTTAGGAGAATTATCATAAAAACTATTTATTACATCTCATTTAGGCAATAATAGCCTGATGAGCATGAATATCTTTAGAAAACATATTTGTTGTTAATGTGCTTCATTAGGGAACCAGAAACATGAAGTGTGATTTATTTCACTAAGCTGAACAAAGTATCTGCGTTTCATCATATTTTCAAATTAATTAATTCTTATTGATGCTTTTATTGATCAAAATGTGAAGAAAATAGTAAAACTAAAACAGTTTTGAGGAGTTTTAACTGTCAGGCCACCGGTGAGGGTTAAATGTTATTAACTATAATTTACCGTGATAATGATAATTCAGAATTGTTGTCATAATAATTTTTTATCTTAATTAATCACAATAAATAGTAAACGACATGATGAATCCATGTATGAATATATTGGATCATTTCTGACCCAAGAAAATCCAGAAATTCTCTGAAAATCTGTTTTATTCACCTGAAAGTTTCCTGCAGGGTCAAAGGTTCTGAAACCTGCAGCCTGTGGAGAAGAACCGGACCGAAACCTCAAACCGGACCAGAACCATCTCAGCTTTAAACGACGTTGAATCGTTAAAACCAGGTTCATGCTGATGATGAGAGGATGAGAAGGTCTGACCCCTGACCCCTGACCCGGTCCGGGTTCCCCAGCGTTCGGACCCAATCAGAACACAATGCACCACCGGTTGGACCAGAACAACAAACTGCAGGACCAGAGGGGATTCGGTTCTGTTTGGATTTTAAAAATGGTTGAATGCTATAAAATAATATTTTCATTTGCTAATTTTATTTTAATTGTTTATTTTGCCAATGTTTTCTTAATTGTTATTATGGATTATTAATTAATCCTTAAAATAAATCCACTCATTTTATTTCACTATATTTTAGAAAAAAGTTTAATTTCTAGATTTATTTATTTTTAATTAAAAAATCAATTATGCTAAATATGTAATAAATAAACTCATTTGTCTCTGTTTATATAGCAGATTTTAGTTTATTTGTACAAATATCAATTAAAGACACAGGAAATAAAACAAGCAGTTTATTTATAAAATACAGCAGATCCAGAAACACATTAAACAAAACAGTTTATATCAAATTTAAAATCTTTATAAAAACTGTTATTTAGCTACAAATTACTCTTTATGAAAGAAGAAAATACTTTGAACAATATTTGCATTTGTTGGAGAGGTTTAAAAAAATTTGACACATTTTTCCTTTTATTTAACATAAAACAAAAATTCAGAAGTTGAACATATTTCACATATATTGACTGTAAATTAAAAAGCTTCGAATGGAACAGGAATCAGTTTCTGTGCGTCACAGATTATCGTCCCCCTGCAAACAAACAGGACAGAAAACAAAATTATCCAAACAAACGAGACAAATAAGCAACTTAAATTCCTAAATAGATTTTATAATAATAGTTATAATAATAACTTCTATTATTAATCACAGTATTAGTCACTAAACTGGTGGAAATATCCAGAAACCTGTTTGGACAAAAACACACAAAATGATAAAACAGTAAAACATGAGATTGAAGTTTCTAATTATACTGTCTATTTACTATTAATAATTAAATAAAATTAACAAAAGGCACCTAAATATGCAATTAAAATGAAAAACTAAATCAGAACAAATAGAAAAATAAATGAATGAAAATTAATTACTTAAATGTACAAATTACATAATAATTAAATAAAATAAATGAGGAAAATAAAAAATGTAAATACATATAATTCCAGTAATTCAAAGTCATAAATTTAAAAGAAAGATTTTGAATAAAGATGAAACAATGGTAGAATCAAAAATTAAAAACGGAAATTAAAAACTAAAGAACTAGAAAATAAAATCCCAAGATTAAGAAACAACCAGAATAATAACAATACAACTAGTAACAAAAATAACACGAATAATTCCTGATTAATAATAAGAATTCAAAACAAAAGGTTTGTTTACCTGTCAGTTCCTCGCTCTGACCGACAGGAGGCGCTCTGGTTACAGCATCAACCCGCCGCCTCCAGTCCGCGCGCGCGCGCGCTCGCCGCCGGCTCGGTGATTGGGCAGCGCGGCGCGCGCTCAGCTGTTCGCCCCTCCCCCCCTCCTCTTCCTGTCCGTAAAACGCGCACGCGGGCGCACGGTGAGCGCGCGCTCCGTGTTTGCCCACATGAGCCCAAACTGTTTTCGTCGCTGAGAAAACAAAGTCTGATCTCGCGCAGCTCCAACACGAGGCGCTCTTTTACGCACAGCTCAGATCTGGATTTTACGCACACGGAGCGCGGAGCTGCTACACCTGTGCGTAAACAGCGCCGCGGGGTGAGGGGGCGGATCAGAGGCCGCAGGTTGATGATCAGAACCCGGAGCCGCTCGGGACTCGGTGGAGGTCTGCGGTGTGAGCGCGAGGCAGCAAGGAGCAGAAAGAGGATTTTTGGAGAAGCTCCTCCTCTCCGTGATGTCGGAACCTCCTTAATTACTAATTTCTCCACATCGAAGCCACGCTCTTTCCCTCCCCCTCTTTCTCTTTCTCTTTTCTCTCTCTCCACTCCTCCATCCATGCATCTCTCATCCTGACCCTCCTTTCTCTCTCCTCTCTGTCTCTCTCTGGTTTCCAGGATAACGGAGGTGGACCAGCCTGGAGGAGCCGCTTTTTATTATAATTATTATTTATTCCCGCTTTTTGTTTGGGCTTTTTTTTGTTTGTTTGTTTGTGTTTTCTTTCCTGCCACCGGGCATGGAGGACGTAAAAACCCCGCCGACCGTCCACCGGTCCTCCTCCTTCAGCATCAAGAGCCTCCTGCTGCCCTCCAAGTGCGAGCGCCCGGACCCGGTGGCCGCCGCGATGGTCGGCCTCCCCGGGACTCTGTCTCCATCACCGGGCTCCGACTCAGACAAGTCGCTGGGCCCCCCGGAGCTGGACTCCGCCGCCGCGGGACTGGAGCAGGGGAAGCCGGGCAGGGAGGAGCAGGGGGAGCATGAGGAGGAGGAGGACGGAGGAGGAGGAGGAGGCGGAGGAGGGGAGGACTCCAAGCCGACCCCGACACCGGAGCAGAACTCCACCGGGAGCAACAACAGCGCGAAAAACGGGAAGTACGACAAGCCTCCGTTCAGCTACAACGCGCTGATCATGATGGCCATCCGGCAGAGCCCCGAGAAGCGGCTGACGCTCAACGGCATCTACGAGTTCATCATGAAGAACTTCCCCTACTACCGGGAGCACAAGCAGGGCTGGCAGAACTCCATCCGGCACAACCTCAGCCTCAATAAGTGCTTCGTCAAGGTGCCCCGGCACTACGACGACCCGGGCAAGGGCAACTACTGGATGCTGGACCCAAGCAGCGACGACGTCTTCATCGGCGGGACGACCGGGAAGCTCCGCCGGCGCTCCGCCACCTCTCGCGGGAAGCTGGCCATGAAGCGCGGGCTGCGCTTCGCTCCGCTCGGCTTGGAGCGGCCGAACAACCCGCTGTACTGGCAGATCTCCCCGTTCCTCTCCCTGCACCACCACCACCACCACCACCCGCACTACAACGGATCCTCGCCCGGTTTTCTGAACCAGGCGGCGGGTTACGGGTCTCTCCTGCCCGCCGTGGAGCAGCTGAGTAACGGGGACCTGGGGCGCTCCATGGCGCTGGGCTTGACGAACACTTATGGGATGAGCACGTCGCCGGTGGGGCTGCTGTCCGGACAGACCGCCGGGTACTTTGTCTCAGGGAGCCAACACGCCGCGGCGGCGCCGGGGCCGCCGGGAGGAGGGCCCCCGCCGCAACCGCCACCCCCGCAGCATCTCCCGCAGGGCGCCGCAGGCTTCGGCGGCCTGGGCTCCAGCGGCTCCCCGCAGTCGCTGCTGTCGGACTCCCTCAGAAACAGCTCGTTACCGGCCTTCTCCCCCGGCGTGTCGGCGGGGTTCCCCGGGGTTCTGTCCCACCAGAAGCGGGTGACCCCCAACGCCTTCCTGAACTGACCTCCCCGCCTCACCCCTCCGGACTCTCAGCGGAACAAAAGACGTCTGTAAAGGGCAGAAAATACGCGGTAAATATCAGACAATGCGCAGATTTATAGAAGTATATTAATGAAACTTTTTGGCCATATTCTGGTTTATTTCGATTATTTTCAAGAGGAAAAAAAGGGACAAACTTTTGTTACCCGCGGGTGTAAAACTGTAAACTAGACTTGCCAAAGGTAACAAACACTAGAAGATTATTTCAAACTATTTATATCTTGTACAAAGATTTTCAGTACTTCAATTTGAGTCGTTTATTATTTATGTTTTGTATTTATTGTACAATGTATTTAAATTTTATTCTCAGTGTATTTACTCATCAGTATTAATGAACACGGTGGGTAGGGGGGCTGGGATCATTATTATTTATGAAGTTTGGAGACAATCACAACTTTTTCTGTTTATTTGGGTGGAAAGGCGTTTGAATAAGTTAATAATTAATAATAAGCCTTAAAGTTGTGAAAACAATCAGGGGTTTCAGAGGAAAAATAAGCCTAAAAATCATATCTGCACTCAGGTTTGACCCCAGACAGGAGAGTTTCCTTCCAGAATGAAAATATCCAAACTGAACGTTTTTATTTCTGTGAAACAGAACAAAAACAAAAACAACAAAAATAATAAATAATAACTAATCTCTGCTGCTGCTTAAAATCCGAATATTTGACCCGGATATTAAAGATTTTGGAACCGAACTCTTCATTTTAAAGTATGCAAAGTAAATCCACGTGTTTTAGAGACTTATAGGGTTTGGTGTGTGTGTAAGTGTGTGTGTGAAGGCCTGTAGGAGCCCAACCCCCTCTCTGCGCATGTGCGTAAAAAGGCCCGGCGCTCATAGTGTTTGGAGCGGAGCGGCTCCCCCCTGATGGCGCTCCTCCGCCCCGCTGAGCTGAAGCAGCTTCCCGCTGATCCGCGGAGGCCCCGCTCCGACCGGCGGATCCAGTTTACCACTTATTACAATATTACAATAAATTCAAGCCTCACACACAAACAGGCTCCGTTAAAACTCGTTTTTGTTCCTTAAAGAACAATCAGAACAAATCCTGACAATCAGCCGAACCTTTTTGGGTTCAATTCTGCTGCAAACAGAAAATATGCAACTTTTTCTGCTGTTTTTATATTTTTTCTGACTCAGATGCATAAATTTATTTACAAACTTTTCTGAAAAGAAAACTTTGCTCGACGTGTTTCATCTCAATCATTTTCAATTAATAAATAAATTTTAAAAAATCCCAGATTTTCTAAATTATTTTAAATGTTTTATTACAAATTAATTATGTAAGGCCCGCAATATTTTTACAAAACTAAAAAAAAGATTTTGAAATGACTTCTCACAAAAAATTGGGAATTAGATTTTTTTTTTCTTCCTGGAGCTGATTTTAAATTATTCAAAATAACAAATAATTTATGTTTTTATTTTGTTTGTTTTTTATTTTTAGAAAGCTAGAAATTCTCCAGCAAAATTATAAAATCAGGTTTTATTTTGAATTAATTTTTTTAAGTCCACTTAAGATGAAATGCAACATTCGTTTAAAAAATGCAGGAATAAATTTTTTTCTGAGGCAAAATATGAATATTCTCATTGGTTTTGCTGCACAGAAAAATAAAGGAAATGTCTAATTTTCTATGCAAACGTCCCAATAATCAGCATTGATCAGTTTGTTTATTGATCACTGATCTCAGGTCAGTTAAAAACAAACTGAAGCTTCAGATTATTTTAATCACAGGAAGATAAAAATGTTTTTGTTAAATAAATGCAGGAGTTTTCGCCGCCATGTTCCGGAAGCGGTTTGGGTTTCTGTCTGTTCTGGAGAGTTGCTGGTTAGATTCCTGCCTCAGACCGAAGCCTAAAAGCACAAACCGTCCAGCGGGTCTGACTCAGGATCCTGGACACATTTTCTCTTCGTGTCACTTTGTTTTCTCATATTTTGGGTTTGTAAAAGAAAAATGTTTTGCAGATTTATTTGTTTTTATTTTACTTTTTTTTTTTTTTTTGCACTTTTGTAGTTAGCGTTCACCTGTATGAAGTCTGTACCGTCTGTTTCGTTGCCGTTTGTCTGTCTGTTTTTTTCCAGAGAAACTAAAAACTGATTAAAAAGAATAAAATAACCTGACGGCGATCAGACTGTCATTTCAACTTCCAACAAAAACGGTTTGAACTGTTTGCATGTAAAGATGCTCCGTTGTTTTATTTGACCTTTTAAATACATGCAGTTTATAACTAGATGTTTTCCTTCCACAAAACTTTGATTTAACTGTCAGGACAAAACCAATCATATTTATATTTATATATAAACCTGAAGAAAATCAGGAATCTTATTTTTTCATGTAAATGTTTTCATCCTTCTCGCTCAAACTGGTTAACTTTATTAATAAATATGTTATATATTGAAATTGCCCCTCGGAGACACAAAGAATTTATATTTTAAAATAAATATTTTTTATCTATATATTTGAGGAGATAAATAAGCATCACTAAAAATAACTAAAAATAAAATCCTCAAAGTTACTTTTTCTGTTTTTCCAACATTGAACTTGTTTTAATTTTGTCTTTTAGAAACTTTTCTTTGTTTTAAAGGATTTTTTTATTATATTATTACATATTATAATGTAACGCGTTTACATTTTTTTCTGTTTCAGGCAAATGTTTGTGCTTTAAAAAGAAAGTTTGACCTTTAGGAAATCTGGAAACAATGAATATTTAATATGTTTGTTGAATGATTCTTGCAGCATGAAGCTCTGAGGTTTAGCCGTAAACTCAGTTTGTCAGGCTGAAGTTTATTTTTTATTCAAAGTCAGATGAATTTTGTGTTATTCTTCATGTCATCAGTTTGGTTTTAGTCTAGAGGCGACTCGGCTCGACTCGTTTTGGACCTTTAAAAGTTAAAATCCAGTTTTTTGAGCGTTTTTCTTGAGCTGTTGTCCCGTTTCAGGAGCACAAAGCCTACAATCGAGCATTCAGTCAGTTTCCAAACAGTTTGAGCTTCTTGGACCCGGTGAAGCGTGCAGAGTCACATGATCCATCTGTGTGTGTGTGTGTGTGTGTGTGTTTGCTCCCCAGCGTTCAGCTGGACTGACCTAGAAACAGGCCAGCACTGCGGCGGGATTAGAAATAAAAGACTGAATTTTGTTAAAGGAAAGTGACAGTTTTTCATCTCTTTCTGACAGAAATTGTAATAATTTTTGCACCGATAAAAACAACAACGTTCCTCTGATTGTTCACTGCAGCGGCTGCAGGCAGCGGTTACCTCCACGCTGCAGCCGTCTGCAAACACACAGCAAGGATCATTCAGGCAAATTATTTACATTTTATTACAATACATTAATATATTTGCAACTTAATTGAAATTTACAAAAAAATTAATCCCAGAGAGAAAATAGATGTTAGAATATAGATTAGCAATCAAAGAAATAAACAAAGTAAAAGATTTGAATAATGAAAGAAAACAACTCAGTACATGAAAAGTTACTAAAGACGATCAATAGTAATAATAATACTGATTTAAACTCAGTTATTTTCTGCTTGAAAGAACATTTTTAGTTCTTTAGAAAGAGAAACTCCTGATAATTTAAAAATAGAAATAAAACATAGACACTCATCAGGATCCATTTAGTTGGATAAAGTTATTATTTCACAAGTCCAACTACAAAAACAACATATTAGTTTTAGAAATAATCTCAAACGCATCACCAGGTTTCTGCACAGGGCCGCTCCAAAGATTTTCAGGGCCGCTCCAAAGATTAATTTGGGGGCCGTTTCTACTTAAGCCCCTCCCCCTGCCGTCATCTTTAACATGTTTTTATTAAACATGCTTGCTAGTTTATGTGCTGCTAACAAGCTGTGATCCTCATAAATGTGACCTTGAAGCCAAAATGATGAAAACACAGAAATCATCTCTTCCATAAAAGATCTGCCAGCAGCAGGTTCTGCCACTCATGATGATGAGTTTAAACAGCTTTAGTTTGAGATGCATCAAATCATCACCTGTCATTAATTCAGCCACAATTTAACAACTCTGGTGGAAAAATAAAAAAATATATTTTAAACTAAATGATTTTAATGGAAGGTTGAAGAGCAGCTTGTAGTTTTTAATCTGTTCTTGTTTTTCAAACATCAGATTGTAGCAAAGTTTTATTCTAACCATGGAACTTCTTTAGAAATGTAGACCGAGGACATTAGCGCTAGCTGCTACATGTTTAGCATTTAGATACTACTTTAGCCTTGAATAGCTTCACTTACAGGCTAACTCCTTTTAGCACAACTTGAACACAATAACAGTCTTTTCCTGCTTCCCATCAGATCCGTTTATGAAGCAGAAATCAACCTTCAATGGGCCGAGAGAAGCAGCTTAGTTGTCCGTTGCTGTTAGCGGATGTAGCTTGTGGTATGCTAATTTACATTCACACCAGAAAAACAAGAATACAAACATCCCAGTTCTGAATTTTATATGTAAAAGAAAATCTAAATGTGCTAAAATCCACGTAGTTAATGAAAATAAAAATGTTACTGTAATTATTAAAAGAACTGATCGTTAGCTTTGCCGCGGTTTATTTTTCTGAACATTTTGAGGTGTTTTTTTAACGGACCAATCAGACGACGGGGTTGAAATCAGCCCACCTGATGATGTGGCCTTAAGCGGTACTGCATGTGAAGTTGAGGTTAGCTTTCAGTATTAGCATTGGTGGTATAGGTGTTTTACATCACGGCGTCTCAAAGCTGAGCAGCACAAAGTGATAACTGCATCACATGATGAATTCAGAAGTTCTTTAAGATGTAAACGCTGAATTGGGACCAATTAGAGAAACAGAAAAGCTCCTGGTTCTGACAGGAAACGGTCAATCTGACGATGATGAGATTCAGAGCGACGGGCCTGATGAAGAGCAGCAGACAGAGATGATGAATCAGGACTGACTAAACTCACGACGGCGATGGAGAAACATGGCGGCTGCTCATAAAAAATGTTTCCATGTTTTATGAGGAAACTAGTTTTATTGGAGGACAGAAAGTTTCACCTTTAGAGTTTGATGCAGCCAGAATTAAGTTTATGTGGAAGAGAAGAAAACTTTGAAGTACAAAGTAATAAAAGGCTATAAATTTATTTCTAGTTTTAAATTCAAAAGTTTATTTTATCGTAAACCTGTTGAGGAAAGAAGACGGCGATGGAAGCAGCATGGACCGAACGGACCAGCAGAACTCGGCGTGTTTGTGGATTTACAGCAAACAGTTTTTCATGGTAAGAACAATAATGTTCATATACTTCATAAGTAAGATCCAACCAGATATTATAGAGAAGTTAGGAGTCCAATCAGTTACCATGGAGAAAATGTCCCTCCATCATGTAGCCTAGCATGTAGCATCTGGACATCTGTCTGTTTTTCAGTCTGATCCAGTGGAAAGAGTCGTAAACGGTGTTACGCCGATCCATGATGGCGGAAATCATGTGACGCAAATTCAACCAAAGTCGACGATTTGATCAAATCAACAAACACGTCAGCATGAAGAAGGTTTGGGTCGTTTTCCGAGCTGAACGGTCGACTAGCAGAGTCTTCACACCGACAGTCCAGTTGGTTCTGTGAACCTGAACCGAACCAGAATCACTTCAACCGAACCGAGACCGACGTTTGTAGACGCACCAGAGTTTGATTAGCAATAATCCCTCAATAAACGAACCGGATTTCTAGTCAAACGGACCGGAGCTGGACTAAAGCGGACCGAACTGGGTTGGTGTGAACGCAGACTAAATATCAGAGGCGGTTGAAGCAGAAACATGAGCCTGTATGTATAATTCTGAGCCTGTATGTATAATTGGAGCCTGTATGTATAATTGTGAGCTTGTGTTGGTCATAGAAATGTGAAAACCTGATTATGATGTTTCCTGGTTCAGTCTTTTGCAGAAAACAAAAAGAATCAGTTCAGATCAAGTGAATCTCTTGTTCAAACTGCGTTTCCTTTGGCCTGAAGGATCTGGAGAAGGTTCTGGACCCGGTCCAAACCCTGCTATTTCATGGTCATTTCTGTCTAAAATTATACAGCAAATTTAATGTTGAACCATTTGACCCTCATTTTAATGCCAAAACATGTAAATATTATAATTATTCCATAAAATCATGAACAAATGAGCAAATAAAGAGCCTTTTGTGACAGAAGCATAAATTCACTAATTAAAATGTCCAGCAGACATCATGGCCGCCGCCCCGGTTCCCAGTCTTCATGCTAAGCCAACTGGTCGCCTCATATTTACTGCACAGACATGAGGGGAGAGTTAATCCCGCTCTGATCCAACGCTTAGCAAGAAATCCCAACCCAAAACAATTCCTCTGAGGTTTAACGTGAGAAACGTGTTGATTCAGGACCAAACAGCAGCTTATTCTCTTCTGGAAAACAGACCATTAAAACCTCATTATGGGTAATTAATGTCCATTTTCCATATTTCAGGGAATATTTGTGGAAACAGTGGTCAGGTTTGGGGCGGCAGACTCAGACTCGGTCAGGGACTCGTATCAGCTGATGACTCGTAAACACTGACAATACTGAGCTGTCAGGAGGCAGAACTGGGTTGAGGTGATGAATAAAACATGCAGGCTGGCCTGTGACCTGCTTCCTGCGCCGCCGTCACGCCTCTGATCCACAAACCGCCGCAGATTTCTGCCTCAGCGGCGACCGAGTCCCGACCGAATGACGGATCGGAGAGCAGCGTTGAGTTCGGGCACAGGGAAAGAAATCTGTGTTTTTTGGTTCAATAAGAACCTGCTTGGTGACTTTCTTTATTAGGTTTTATATCTTAAAACAAATTCAGATTGAAATGCATGAATGAGTTTGTGGAAGCCATATTGGAGCCGAGGATTCCCAGGTGAAGCTGGAGGAAAATAAACTCAGCGGTCGGAGAAAATCCTTCCTTTCAGTCTGAGGAAACTTTACGAACAGATCTGCAAACCCTGCGACAGACTGGCGACCTGTCCAGAGTGTACCCCGCCTCTCGCCCGGAACGTAGCTGGAGATAGGCACCAGCAACCCTCCCGACCCCATTAGGGACAAAGGGTGAACAGAAAATGGATGGATGGATGGATGGATCTGCAAACCGTTTCTTCTCCAAACAAACAAAAATATTCGCTGCAGCTTTGGCGTCTAAATGCAGCTGGTAAATCAGTAAATCTTAAAGGGGCGGCGTCGTGTTTTCCAGGGACATAGTGACATTTTATAGCATAATAAAGAAACTATGTTACCATCAGTTGATATAAAAATATAAATACCAGATATGACTTCAAACAAATGTGTCTTTGTAATTTAATTCCTTGAAATTGGGTCTCTGTCTCTTTAAGAAACTCCTGCTCTCTCTGAAGCTCCGCCTCCAGGAAGTTGTCCCAACATGGCTCCTCTATTAACCTTTAACATTTTCACCAGCGTTGCTCTGAGCAGCATGAGATCAGCAGCTGTTTGCTAATTGCTGCTGGCTAGTCTGAAGGAGCAGAGCAGAGCGGGGCGGAGAAACCGCAGCGCCTCAGAGGCGGGGCTAGAGCCAACCAGGCGTTTTGCAGCTGAATGGTTGCCATGGCGATTCTCAAAGAATCAAAGCAACACTCCAGGTTTGTTTTACGGAGCAACATTATAACACATTGAGTTTACATGATGCCGTCCCTTTAAAAGGCTACTGAGTGATTTATTTGACATTTTGAATCTGAAATAATTTACACATCCTGTCCAACAAAAAAATCTCACAACTTTACTAGTTTAGTTAAATTATTGCAGCCGGTTTATTGCTGAGTGTATAAAAAATATTTAGTTTTTTCCTTTTATTGGCCCAGACGTCCTTCTGTCTCTGGGATTTTAACCTTTAACCCCAGAAAAACCTTCAATAACAAACTGTTAGATACTGTAAGTGTCTCATTTTACTGCAGTTTATTTTTAAATCAGCCGACATTAAGAAGCTGAATTATGAGACTCAGGAACAGATTCTTTTAACAGAACCAGATTCTTTCTTAACCAGCTGCATTGAGAAAAGGAAACTTTTTGGTAGAAAAACCTTGGAATGAAAACTAAAGTCAGAGAACAAACTAAGAAACTAAACACATTTTCCACCTCCTGCATGTGAGGATAAATTTATTGATAAAACAAGAGAATAATAACCTGATTGAACTGATTTCCAGTCCAGGATTCAGAACCAATCAGCTCAATAAATGTTCATTTTGCACCAACAATTTAATAAAGTGAAGAAGTTCCTCAAGTGGAGGGAACTTCCTGTCTGCAGCTATAATTTTACTAACTGAATGAATGGTTGGGGATTTTATTTTGCAGAAAGGTTTTATTGCTGCTTGGCGTCGATTTGTTCATTTAATGCAGGTTTTCTGCTCTTCACAGGAAATCTTAACACATTTCTGTTGTTACTATTGAAGAACTTAATAAAATTTCTGCTTCCTTTGTTTAGATACCAGAATGTTACCTGGCAACATGAAACTATGTAAATAATCGATCCTGTTGAGCTGAAATGATAACATTAAATATTGCAGTCTGGTGGTTTTATGTGGATATTTATCAGAAGCAGACGGTTCATCCAGCCGCTGATTGATGGGAGTTTAAACGGTTTTAAGTTCAGCTGTCAGTTAAAGCAGTTTGAATCTGCAGCTTTAGTTTTATTTCACCGCCTGCCTGCAGCGCGTTGACCTGATTAGGTGAAATTAGCCGGTAATTGATGGTAAAGGACAGATGGTTGATCTGGTCGACTGTAGCAGAGGAATCTCAGGTCAAAACTGGAATCCATCAAAAAATAAAAACGCTTTGAATCCTGGAAACATTTTGAATGAAGAACATAAATCAACATATTTGTGTTGATTATTTGACTGATTTTCCCATTTTGGAAACAAAAGTCCAAATTAGAAACAAATAAATGACCAAATATAAAAACTCAGTAAAGCCCATAATAATATTCTAAAAACATTTATAACGTTTCTTCAGCTGCAGCTTGATCAATACATTATCAATATATTTATCTGTTTTCCTTCAGAAAAAGCAGCTAAATAATGAAATTCTGTCCTAAACAAAAGTTTGGATGTTTAAAAAAACAAACATTTATTCACCTGTTTGTTTCTCAGTTTCACCAAAATAAAACAGATTTATAATCAAACTTTACATTTTTAAACATCCTGTGGATCCAGGATGTTTTTAGAATATGTTCATGGTTTTAACTTTATTTATGGCTACAATAGTTTATAATAATAATTTACAAAACAAACTAATATTGTGAAGTAAAGTAACAGATTTTAAAGAAATTACTTTATTAACTTTGAGTTAATTTACACAGGAATAAAGTTTTGGAAGAAAATCAAGATGTTTATGAGACAAAACAAGCAAATTAAAAACCTTTAAAGACGTAGAAACTAGTTTGACGTTTCCAACATTTAACTTAATATAAAAGCTTTATTAAATTCTTCTATGTTTAACTTAGCGGCAGGTTTTTGATGGATGGAGTCGCTGAGCAGGAAGTCTGTCGGCCCTCATGCAGGCGGATCATTAGAACAGAATCCACGACCCGCATCACTCACTCATCAGAACCACGAGTCTGGACCCGGTTGGTTTCACAAGAAAAGGATTACATCATCTAAAAAATACACGTGTTCATTCCTGTACATTTAATACAAATATTCAGAAAATGTTCACAACCAGAAAAAGCCACAAATGTACAAAAATAACTTTAAAAGAGATTCTTCAGTAACAAACTGAGAAAAACTTGTTTTAACGTCTTAATTTCTGTTAATTATTATAAAAACTCAGGATTAAGATTAGAATAACACAACAAACCAATAAAAACTATATTTAATACAGAAATATGAGCTTAATAATGTTTTAAACCTGTTGGTTAATATGAACATAAAACCACATATGAAGGACAAATACTTACACAATAATAACATTTTGACGGTCATAAAAAGCAATAAGAACAATAAATGTTTTATTATTGCTTTTTATTAGTTCTTCTGCTGAAGCCAGTCCAAATATTTAATTCATTAATGTTTTATTTTAGGTCATAATTGATTTCAAAGTTTAAAAGTTTAAATGTTCCTGGACTGTTTGTTTCTTGGAGTTTGAAAAGAAAAATAATTAATTTCACATTTTCCCCGTTTTTATCATAAACTTTGGTTTCTAATCCAAAACCAAACATGAATATTGATGATAACAGAGAAACATCTGAGCTTTTCATTGCTAAACGTTTCTGTCTCCACTGAAGCGTCCAGAACCAGCAGTTAGATTTCCTCTGATGGATCCTGATGCTGATGGCTCATTTAGAAACCACCTGCAGAACCTGAACCCGGGTCGAGAGGTCGCGGCCTGCTGACCTCCCTTTGAACCCGACAGGAAGCTTAACGGGAATTAAAGTTTAGTCAGCGTGGGGAAAGCCTTAAATCCTCTCCTTTCAGTTTGTCTGCACAATAACAACTGAAACTTTGATCAAAGTCTTGTGTTGTTTTAACACTGATGACCAAACCGACCCACAGCGAAACCCGTCCGGCGCCACAGAACCAGCAGCTCCAGGTCAAACGCTTGTTTTGTTTTAACATTTAAGTTTAAATATTTTATTTCACAGTAAAAGAAACTAAAACTTTACTGATGAGGCTCCACTTTATTAAAACTCCCACTCAGGTTGTTGTGGAGAGAAGTGGGCGTGGCCAGCGGGACAAAATGGCAGCTGTTGGGTTTAGAGTCTCTGGTGGCGCCGAAGTTCCTGACTGAAGTGTTTACCGGTCAGATTTACTAAGCCCAGTAAATTAGCAGGAAGCTGCAATCCAGAGGAATCTCCGATTGGAGCGGTCAGCCCTGCAGGCGATCCCGCCACATTAATCTATAAATACAGAGGCGGCCATCTTGATTCGATCAGGCCCAGAGTAATCGGCCTGTGGGAATCAGAGCCGAGCCGCAACCGGGCCGACCTGCTGCTAATCGGGTCCGGGTCTCACGAACCCGACAGGCGTCGATGTATCAGCTGCAGGTGCAGAGAAACACGGCGACGAGCCGCCATGTTTCAGAGCCAAACTGATTCACAATTATTCAATAAATGACTGATGAACTTGAACAAAGTCAGGAACTATTTCTCACAAAATGAAAAATCTTCACTTCAGCGACACGGCGGATTTTTCTACTGCCTGGTTAACGTGGGCATCAACTAAAACATGAAACTAACGATTATTTTTAATAAATAAACAGAACTACATTTACTTTAACTCTGCAGCTTCAAACCAACAAACCCCCCTGTCAGCTGGATTCTTGCTACTCACTGCTGGTCAGCAGGCTTAAAGGCTGCTCTGCCTGTCCCTCCCTTAGAAGAACCACAAGTTCAACAGTTTGGACGTATTTCTGGTTACTAAGAAAACAAGCAGTCATGATGTAGAAACTGAGAACTTTATGAATAATCATGTTTAGCAGCTGCAGACCAGCTGCAGCAGCAGACAGCCTGACTAAAACCAGTGAAACCAGTGAAACAAAATGTCTCCACAGAAAAACTGTTTGATTTATGAAGTTAAATGTTTTTCCACCATAATCTGTGGATGTTGTTGAAAGGAAAACGTTTCTCCACGGCTCGGTTCTGACTGGAAGCTGTAGTCATAATACTGGTTGTAATGGAGCCTGGCTCGGTCGGGTCGGACCCGCAGAGTAAAAGCCTGAGCAGAACCGCTGACTGAACACGCTCAGGGTTGACGCGCCGCTCTGCTTCTCTTTGTTCGCCGTCATGGTTGGTGTTTCTGTGACGGGACGGTTTCACGTTTCACAACATCATGAAACCCAAAAGCTTCTGGACAGAAACTGTCATCACAACGGGACCGGGACCAGGAGAGCCTGAGGGTCCGGACCGGGACCCAGACCAGGACCGGGACCCGGACCAGGACCCAGACCAGGACCAGGACCAGGACCAGGACCAAGACCAGGACCGGGACCAGGACCAGGACCGGGACCAGGACCGAGACCAGGACCCGGACCAGGACCAGGACCCGGACCCAGACCAGGACCAGGACCCGGAGCAGTACCAGTACCAGGACCCAGACCCGGACCCGGGACCCAGACCCGGACCAGGACCCAGACCAGGACCAGGACCAGGACCAGGACCAGGACCAGGATCTGGACAGGGACCAGGACCAGGACCTGGACCGGGACCAGGACCCAGACCAGGACCAGGACCAGGACCAGGATCCGGACAGGGACCAGGACCAGGACCAGGACCAGGACCAGGACCAGGACCGGGACCTGGACCGGGACCAGGACCAGGATCCGGACAGGGACCAGGACCAGGACCAGGACCTGGACCTGGACCGGGACCAGGACCCAGACCCGGACCAGGACGTTAAAACGACCATGAAGGAACCGACGCTTCACAGCAAAGCTCCGTTTTCATAAACAATGCATCCTGATGAAAGCTTTCACTAAATTAAAGATGTTTTTCTAAAACATGTTTTCTGCTGTAAATGTTTTAATTTCTTCCTGTTTCTCCTCATGTTTGGCTGCGAACCAGGACCAGAACCGGGACCAGAACTCATCGGTGGAGCGTTGCATCTTTCACCAAAACTTTATCACACTTCAGCAGAAACTGCTGCAGGTTCATTTCCACACAAACACAAAAATGGAGGAAATATTTTATCCATCTGCTTTATATAAATTTATATTATATATATAACATTATATACATTATATAGTTACGTAAAGATTTTATAAAGTTTTTACTGAAAGGCTTCATGTTTGTTATCAGGTTCAAATAGTTTTAAACTATAATTTTTCTAAATTAAAATATTTTTTACTCTCTAAGATGGTCTATTGATTAGTTAATAACTCAATTAATCAAAAAGTTTATTTGTAAAACATTTCAGTTTTACAAAACAGAAATAAAGTCATAAAATCAAAAGTCACCAACTGAGAGATTAAAACTGGTAAACAAGAATAAAAACATAATAAAATGACGAAAATAAGAATCAAAATGGAAATTATAGATAATAGGAACTAGAACTAGATACAGCAGAAGATCTGAACATAAAGCAGATTTTTTATTTATTCATGATTAGTTTGAATCTAATTTAACCTTAAAGATCTGAAAGATTTATCACTAAAACTCCAGTTTTAGGAAACTGATTCACCACCTGGGGAAAAATCATTTCATTTGAAATATGAAACATAAACAGATCCTGATTCTCAAGTTTAACATGAAAAGTTTTACGTGTCTGAATAAAATATTTATAATGTTTAAAACCAACATTTATCTTTTCCACGTTTACTTCATGATTTATAATAATACTACTATTATAATACTATAATAATACTTTATTTTACATTTTAAAGAATAAATTAAAACATAAATAACAAGAAACAAAAAGAATACCAACCAAATCTAGCAGTAAGTTTTAATTAACGATTTAAAGGATAATAATGAAGATCCTGGTTAATATTTAGAGTTAAATCATTTCATAAACCAGCAGCTCTGATGATTAAAGTCCTAAAATGAAAATTTTAACAAAATCAGATTAAAACTCTTCATTCAGAGCAGATCAAAATAAAAAATACATAAAATACTCTGAACAAAGCAGAATAATTCAATACGAAACAAAATGAAAGTTTTATTATTTATCTGGACATTAATTTATTTAAAACAGATTTAAAACAGGAGAACTGAACGATCCCGTTTTATAATCAGGAAAAACAGTCAAAAAGTTTCCCAAAAACTTTGAAAGTCCTTCAGATTTACTGAGCAGGACTTTAAATGAGGTTTTATTTTATTTAACATCCAGAATAAAAGTAAACCAGGGAATCGTCTTCAGTCCAGAACGTAAACGTGAGAATAAAATGTGGATTTAACGGTAATAATCTCACATTCTGGGGTTTTATTGAGCAGATTAAGATTAATGAGGCGGCAAGTCGATGCGACCAGGAAATTAGCCTCAGGAATATTTCCTACAAAGTTCACAAAATAAAACCCACTCATGTCTTATTTTAGTTTTCTCTGAGATAATTAACTTCATTTACTGGTTCAGAGACAAAACGACTCAGAAAAACTAACAGAAAAAATTAACTACTTGTTTCTAATAAAGATAATAAATCTTTAAAAATCATTTTAGTTTGCATTTAAATCACTAGTGACGCTTTAAAATACAACTGACATTAAATATTGAGTTTGTAGCATTAAAATAAATCATTTAAAGTGTTTAATTCTGGATGATGGCGGTGGATTGATCAACAGGAGGTTCTGCAGTTTGGGTCGAGACAAACAGGAACCAGAATCGATGTCTGGTTGCGTGTGAAGCAGCAGGACTCTGATTTTGGACGTGTGAGTCCAGGATTATTCTGGTCGGTGGCCTCTGATCGTCTAATCTGCTGGTTGAACGGCGCGTCCTTTCGGGTCGCAGCCAAAGAAAGTCCTGCAGAGACAAACACCCAGGTCCACTTAGGTAATCCTGGAGTCCGGTGCAAAACAAAACGGTTCCAGCACTGAAGGAGATCAGATTCACTGACCTTCAGTCAAATCCAGCTGAGGAGCCGAGACCAGAAGGACCAGAACAATATTTAAATGAACTTTAAATCAGACAAATTTAGTTCCTGCTGACTGACGTGTCGACCGGATCCAGTGGGAAACAGAATAAATCCCAAACGGATCATTTTTAAAACCTAAAACATCTTAAAAACTTCAACAAACTGCAGGAATTTTGAGCAACTTTTACAAAAAGCACAAGTTAAAATAATCTAAATAAGGTCAGGATTTAGTTTCAGGTTTTTCATTTTTTGGTGGCCCAAAAAATTTCATTTATTTTTTTAGGAATGAATATTTTGCAAGCAATCATAGAAAACTCATATAAAGATGGGAGAGTTTTAATATTGTTGGATTTTTATGAAACAGAACAAAGTAAGAAAATAAATCAAGAGAATTTGAAGGTTATAAAGTTACAGAATCCGATCAAAGTTCAGTCATTTTATGTGTAAAACACATTTTTGGTGGATAAAATTTATCGTTAAAACATAAATTCTGATCAAATTTGTGTTTTTGTGCAACAAGTTTCCACTTTCTGCAACAATTTAAACATTTTAAATAATTAACCCATCAAACGTCACGCAGCCCAGGAGTCTGGGGAATTTCTCTCATTAAACTGACAATTAAGATGAAAATAAAAAATAAAAACTGATCATAAAACAAAACAAAACTTCAGCAGCAATTTAAGGATTTAAAAATGTTTCTGATTTCTGGAAATGTTGGTGCAGGAAGTGAAAATTGTTTCTCTAAAATTTTTCATGAAAGAAAGAAAATTTTAAAAATTTACTTTTTGTTTTACTGATGACATTAAAATCACAGAAATGTTTTTTAACTGAATGAAAACTCAGCGCTGCGACCGACCGGTGAACCCAGAGGTCAACGCCGGCTGACCTTTCATTCATCTCTGAACTTCCTGTTTGAAGAAAGTTTATATTTTCAGTTAAAAGCAGAAAATAATTCAACTGTAATTTCTGTCCTTTATGATAAACAAGGCAGAAAATAATAAATCGTCATAAAATCCAGAAAAGTTCTCAGATGTTTGCTTTAATAAAATAAAATGTTAAAATTTTTAACTTTTTGTTTTTTATCTTGTTGGTTTAGAAAATATTTTTAATTTATTCAAAGCAACTGAAAAGAAAATCAGCGGCGAGTTTAATGAAGCTTCACGTTTCTGGTCACAAAAACTATTTAATTATTGAACAGAGAGAAAAAAACTACAATACTTTGTGTTGTACTAATATTTTAGTTTTAAGAAGAAAGAAATTTGTTTTGAAAATATAACAAACTACAGAAAGTGTTTGTCTGCAAGCAGTTTTTATGGATTTACATTCAGAAACAGAATTTTGTTAAAAGACGCCGTAAAAATCAAGTTTGCATCACAAAGTTTCTTCAAACTGGAACTTTTTCAGATGAACGTCAGTGATAATCCAGGAACCATCAGAAATTATTAATCTGGTCAAATCTGGTTTGGCACAATTCAGCCGTTTCTGCTCAACAAGAGCAGCGAGTTTAACTTTAATAAAATAAAATCAGTCACGAAAATAATCTAGATTTAAAAATCTAACCTCTGCTTCCCTCGGTGATCCCTTTGAAAAGTCGTGTTTGCTGGTTCTTACATTTTTAATTTAGTTATAAAGAATAAAAAATACATTTATAATAGAACCCTAAAAAATAAAACAGGTTGTTTTAATGTAATTAAATCAAAGGGTTAAAATCCTGCATTGTTCTAATATAAAGGAGAGTTTTAATAACTAATTTAAAAGTTTTACTAAATAACACCAAAATATCCTCCATATGGAGATTTTTAGTTTTTCAACAATTTATTAAAATGTTTATGATTCTAGAAATTCAGAGTAAAGAGAAAAACATTTAAACTTTTAATTACATTTTAACAATCAAACCTGTTAATGCAACTTTTTACAAAATAGGAATAATAATAGAAAAAAATCTGCACTAATGACAGATTGTCAATTTTTTAAAGTTAGAAAAGTTCATATTTAACGATTTTCTGCTAACAGGCGTTTCTTACATTATTACTTTAACAATAACAGATTATGAATTAATGAGCCGTTTAGCTGCTGGAGGAATAAAAAACAGTCAAACAGGAAACCAGACAAATCTGGTAAAAACCAACTGGTGAAACTGGTGAAACTGGTGATACTGGTGATACTGGTTACACTGCTGCGCTACAGGAAACTGTTTTAATATTTAATGCTTCCAAGTTTCAGCATTTTAAAAATTAAGTTTGTAATTTAGATCAAACTGTGAAAAAGTAAAAATGTAAACAAAACTAAAACACAAAAAACTGAATTAAATTAAAGACACTTTAATAATTATTAAAATTCAGCTTTTTATTCAGCGAGTCGTTCAGATAAATTTAAATTTAAAAACTTCCTCCGGTTTTCTGAGTTAGTTTAGTTAAATTGAGCTGATGCTACTTTTTTACGTAAAACTTATTTTTATTCCTTAAACCTTTAACATTTGATTTATGTGAATTATTTTTTCAACATTTACATTTTTGTGTTTACATTTTTTTAACAATTTACACTGGGCTGAAAAATTAAAAACAGAAAAATACCATTAATAAATAAAAAAAGATTAATGAGGCTTAATTACAGCAAACTTCAGTTTACAGGAAAATATTCTAAATTTTATTTAATTCAGGCAAAACCTTTTCCAAAAAGCATAAAGTTAAAATTCTGAAATTAGTCAAATTTAGAAAATATACAGTTAATTTAATTAATTAAATTTTCTGTTACACAGGAATAAAAGTAACTTATTGTAGTTTTAAATTGTTAGAGATGTAATTTTAGATTTTCAGTAAAAATTCATTAAACGGTGAAATAAAAAGATTTTATCGTTTCACTCGTTTGTCGCTTTTAGTTTTTTATCTGTATAAATATTTAATTATAATTATGTTTATTCACAATTTTATTTTGTTTTTATGTTTAACGTAAATTAATCTAATTATAAACAATATAAACAAAACCAGATCATATTATTTTGAACGAGTTGCAGAGATTTCTGCGTCTTTTTGTTTGATATTTTTCACGATTTTTAATCCTTGTGAACTTTGAAGACAATAAAGAAAAAAAAGTCAAACCTGATGAAACTTTAATCCCAGCCTGAAAAATGAACCATATTTTGTATATTTATTTTAAAGGTGGGATTAATAAACCCGAATCTTTATTCCCAGGCATGAATGTTTCATGTGTTGGTGGAAAAGTGCAGAAATCTGCCAGAAGCTGGAACTGGGTCACGGTGAATCCTGCTGACTCGGCGCTCAAAACGCTTTCAAATCTTAAAAAATCTTATTTTCCTGGTTTGAACTTTATGTGACAGAGAACCAGACGTGGTTTGGTTCTGTGAAATGTGAGTAAATCAGCGACAGCTTCAGGTTCATCATCATTAGCGCTTCCTGTGACAGCGGCTAACAGCCCGTGTCACATCCTGTTTGTTTATGATGGAGGACTGTAAACACCAGGACGGCTGTCTGGCGTTTAAACATGAGGACGACCCTGAAGGGGCCGCGGGCCGGGCAGACGACCCGGCTCTGCAGAACTGAAACACTGAAAAATCACCAACGTTGAATTAAATCGGTTTCTGCTCAGATTTTAATGATTCATTTTCCTGGAAATGTTGGTGGTGAAGCAAAAATAATTTTAAAAACATGCTGAATAATTTTAGGTTTGAAAAAAGATGTTTGGGTTGTTTTTAATGTTTTGTAAAAACATTATTTCCGTCTCTGATTCTGATATTCTGCTCACGTTATGTTGAGATTTATTAAATATGAATATGAACTGCAGGTTAAACGGCTTCAAATGATCAACTTTCTCATTTTCACAGGATGTTTTAATATATGTCACAGAATCTGACCAGTCTTGTAATTTCCCACAGTGGTAGGAGTCAGTGAAGGCACCACAGGTTTGTTTCCAGTTTATGAAACATCAAACCAAAGAAATCATTAAAACGTCGTTTAATCTCAGTCACTAGGAACATTTAGCTGTTTATTTATAGTTAAAACTGAGTTTTTTATTATTTACATTTATTAGATGTTTTAGAGTCAGGAAGTTTGATGTTATATTTTAAATGTTTAAAGGCAAACTGGCCACTTTAGGACAAAATTAATTTGTTTATTAAATGATGAATAAAACAAAAACATTTAAATGTAAATATTTCACATTTCTTTAAATGCATTTATTTTTTAAATAATTTACATTTATGTTTTGCAAATCAAAACAATTATAAAAATCCTAACAAACACGTTTCATGTTCACTTTAATTTATATTTTTAAATATATTAACATGTAATTGTTTTCAATTAAACATTTTATTTAAGAATGTTTAATTATGTTCAGTGAACATAATTTCAAATATTCAATGATTCATTTTGAATTTATTTACACAGGTGTGATTGTTCTGTCTGCTGATGTATCTTATTTTTGAATAACTTTTTAAAGTCTAATAATAAATTTCCAACTGGAATATTTCTGTAACTATCTAAAAAGGCAAAAATATGAAACATTTTTGATTTGGGGAAAATATTTAAGCATTTGAATAAAAGAAACAAACTTTTTAGGTTAAAATAGAGACTTTTAAATAAAAACCTGCAGTAAATCAGCTGCTTTCTGATGCATAAAGTTTAAAGTTGAGTAAAATCGGCAGTTTGACGTGAAGAAGTGAC
This sequence comes from Xiphophorus couchianus, assembly GCF_001444195.1. Taxonomy (NCBI): domain Eukaryota; kingdom Metazoa; phylum Chordata; class Actinopteri; order Cyprinodontiformes; family Poeciliidae; genus Xiphophorus; species Xiphophorus couchianus. The sequence goes on from NC_040249.1 coordinate 25,021,279, forward strand.
GGAGCAGACGCTGCGCTCCACTTCAGACGTTTGTTTTCCTTGGAAACTCGACGCAGAACTTCAGGAGGACCGTCAGACCCGACGCTTCGCTGCAAAGATTTAAATAACTTCCTGCTGCTCACTGATGCGTTCAATGACCGACTCAACGAAGGAAACAAAGAAACACATCAGCTGAATTATTGAAGGTCCTGATTAAGTCCAGATGAGTGGACAGGTTATAACGCGGCGTCATAATTTGAGGGTTTTAAAACGCTGCCATTGTCAGTATTGGCAAACACCTGCATAATAAGTCAGGATTTGGAAAATCTGTGTTTAATCTCTGCAGATTAGAGATGTTCTGCTGGTGGAACCGCTCCGTGCCGCTCACTGGGTCGGTTTCAACGTCTTTGGCTTCCTGTTGTTTTGACACATTTTATAGTTTCTTATCTGCTCAATGTTGAGTTTAAATCCCTCAAAGCGGTTTGTGTTTGTCAAAGCAGAAAGGTTAAACGTGTATTTGCGCCGCACCGGAGCCATTTTGACACATCGGTTGGGTTTTGGTCCCTCCAGCCTCAACCTTCCAGAGTTTTACTTCTGAACGTGTCGCCGACGATGTTTTGGCAGCGTCTGACGGCCTTGAACCCTCCCTGGCCTCTGGAAAGGGCATCGGCGCTAGCCGCGGCCACGACGCAGTAAAATCTGCGCTGCAGTATTTTCAAACAAACACCGCCGCCCTGACCCGGCTGGCGGCGGCGCTCGCTCCCGCCCCGCCTCCCGCCGAAGATCGCGTGCAGAATCCAGGCAACGGCGAGCGAGGCGAGGCAGCGCTCGGCGCTGCAGCACACCCAGGCGGCGTGACCTTCCCCTCCGCTTCGTCACACAGCTCAGCGACTCACTGAGCATGCTCAGTAGGAGCCGCAGTGTTTCGTGACAACACTAATGGTCTGCATGGATCACTGGCACGCAAAGTCACTTCTAATTAGAATTATCTCAGTCTTCGGCAGGATCTCATGTCGGTATTTTTTTCATCCGCTACGAAACGCCGCCGCCGAGTGGTCGGGTTCGCTGCCAGTCACGCCACTGGCCCCGCCCCCGGCCCCGCCTCCTAACCTCTCCTCGCTCTCTGCTCCGTCTTCCCAGTTTTGTTCCTAAACAGGGGGGACACCCCGACCCGCTCTTCATCCACACCTCGTGGCTTCACGCTCCGTTGCCTGCGCATGCTTTCGTTTCTTCCCACAACCATCTGCTCTGTTGGGCTTTCCATCGAAACCGCTCGACGTCGGCCATTCCTGTTCGCTTTCCCCGCCTGACGGGAAGCAGGAAGAGTGACGGGTGTTCCTGTGATTCCTCGTCAGATAACTTCACATCCTCGATTCGCCCGTCGATTCGTCTAGTAAAACCTTTCCTGTCTCTAAATCACTTCCTTCTGGTCCTTTTGTTCAGGTTTAATCCGCGTTTCCAACCCTGACACTTTCCTCTGAAAGGAGCAAAACGCTTAGAGCTCCTTGATTCAGGCTTAACAAATACAGGGTCAAAGGTCAGAGACACAACCTGACAATAGGTCCACAAGAGCTTGACTTCAACGAACAGATTAGACCCTTCACATCTCAAAGTAGTTCAACACTTTAAAGAGCAAGTAACAGTTAAAGTTTCTGAGTTTGGTCAGACAGAGACGGAAGGTGAGACCGGATCCAAACCGAGCGCCGACAGGCTGACGGACGGGAGGGAAAGAGACAGAACCGAGAGGAACACATCAAGGTCAGTCAGTCACAGGGACAGAAAGACGGACAGGTGACCGGAGGGAAAGGACAGCAGAGCTGCCACCGAGTCCGACAGACACATTAGGAGCCTCTCATGGTGCGTTTAGGGGCCTCTCACGGTGCGTTTAGGGGCCTCTCACGGTGCGTTTAGGGGCCTCTCACGGTGCGTTTAGGAGCCTCTCATGGTGCGTTTAGGGGCCTCTCACAGTGCGTTTAGGGGGCTGTCACGGTGCGTTTAGGAGCCTCTCACAGTGCGTTTAGGGGGCTGTCACGGTGCGTTTAGGAGCCTCTCACAGTGCGTTTAGGGGGCTGTCACGGTGCGTTTAGGAGCCTCTCACAGTGCGTTTAGGGGGCTGTCACGGTGCGTTTAGGGGCTTCTCACAGTGCGTTTAGGGGTCCCTCATGGTGCATTCAGGGGGCTGTCATGGTGCGTTTAGGAGCCTCTCACGGTGCGTTTAGGGGTCCCTCATGGTGCGTTTAGGGGCCTCTCACGGTGCGTTTAGGGGTCTCTCACAGTGCGTTTAGGAGCCTCTCACAGTGCGTTTAGGGGCCTCTCACGGTGCGTTTAGGGGCTTCTCACAGTGCGTTTAGGAGCCTCTCACAGTGCGTTTAGGGGGCTGTCACGGTGCATTTAGGGGCTTCTCACGGTGCGTTTAGGGGTCCCTCATGGTGCATTCAGGGGGCTGTCATGGTGCGTTTAGGGGCCTCTCACGGTGCGTTTAGGGGCTTCTCACGGTGCGTTTAGGAGCCTCTCACAGTGCGTTTAGGGGGCTGTCACGGTGCGTTTAGGGGCTTCTCACGGTGCGTTTAGGGGTCCCTCATGGTGCATTCAGGGGGCTGTCATGGTGCGTTTAGGGGCTTCTCACGGTGCGTTTAGGGGTCCCTCATGGTGCATTCAGGGGGCTCTCACGGTGCGTTTAGGGGGCTCTCACGGTGCGTTTAGGGGCCTCTCACGGTGCATTTAGGGGCCTCTCACGGTGCGTTTAGGGGTCCCTCATGGTGCATTCAGGGGGCTCTCACGGTGCATTTAGGGGCCTCTCACGGTGCGTTTAGGGGCCTCTCATGGTGCGTTTAGGGGCCTCTCACGGTGCGTTTAGGGGTCTCTTATGGTGCGTTTAGGGGCCTCTCATGGCGCGTTTAGGGGCCTCTCACGGTGCGTTTAGGGGCCTCTCACGGTGCGTTTAGGGGGCTGTCACGCGGCACCTTGTGCATCTTCCTGGTTGGAGACTCACAGCAAACGGTTCAGCAGGATTCTCTCTGCAACGTATCAAACTTTAAAATCAGGAGCTTCTCTAGAAATCAACTTTTCAAGGTGGATCCAGATGAAAAACATCCGTCTGTCAATGAAACCCTTTAACGCACCATCACAGGTTCCCCAACGGAGGATCAATGTTCAGAGGCCATTTTAGGAAGTTTGTAAATGTTTGTGTTGAAGATGATTTTAGTTTGAAAGAGAAAGAGTTAAAGCTGTAGCATCATTTAAATCTCATCTTAGCAGCTACATTTGAAATGTGAGTAAACGTTTTTGATACTGAGCTAATGTTGGAAAAACATCATTTCTGTTAAATAATAAACGCCGTTAAAATCACGTGAATCAGTTGTTAATCGTGTCAGTGATGGATGTAAATGAGCTACATTACAAGCTTTTATTTTGAAAGTCGAGCTGTGAGGAGTTTGTTCTGCTGGTATCGTCCAGGTTTCCTTTCTTCACTAAAAAACATCTTTCAAATGTCTAAACTTTAGGAATCGAAGCCTGGAAGATGGAACATCTAATTCTGTGAAAACTTTTAGGTAAATGTAAACTGTCTGATTCTGATCTCATGAACTGGGATGAAAAGTTTCAGGATATCAAACGTTACTTTTGTCTGATGCCAGTTTTTGTTTCTTATTCATTAATGAAGCATCTCAGAGTAAAAATCAACCTCCATGTTTTCACCCAACTGTTCAAATAATTAGAGATGCTCAGAAAGGAAGTCTGTAGAAGCATTTAGCATGCAGTGGTGAGTGAATCTTCAGCAGCGCAGACTGAGCGTTCGCATTCTGTTTAAGGGGAATAAGAAACACTTTACTGAATCAGTAAAGAATCCATCTCTGCTAATTGGATTTTGATGCACTTGCAGTGATTTATAAAGTCATTTTTTGGTTGTTAAAGAATTTAAAAAGATGGAAGTTAAAATATTCACCCATATTTTGTATTTACCTACTTATAGACGAGACGAAAAATAAGCAATAAAAGATCATATTTGATCTGTTTGGTAAAACTACTGACAGCCAGAATAAGTATGAATGTTAGAAACAAACTATGTTCTCAAAGCTAAACATGTTATAGAAAGTGGCGTGACAGAGGAGGAGATGAAGAACGAGGAGGAGGAGGAGGACGTGTGAGGAAGAGGAGCAGGACGTGTGAGGAAGAGGAGGAGGACGGCAGCAGGAGGGGGAGGATGAAGGCTGGGACTGCGGAGAAACAGGAGAGCTTTATTGGAAACGAAGGAGGCTGAAGAAGAAGAGTTGTGCAGAAAAGTGAGTGGATGAAGTGAAATGAGGTCAGTGTCAGGTGGGATCAGCAGAATCCGTTCAAACCCGACCCAGAACGTGAGCCAGGGTCCATTTAACCACCAGGTTGTGTCTGAACTCCTGAAACTCAGAGAAAAACTCATTTACAACCAGACGTGATAAATTAACCAAACAGATGGATTTTATATTAGATCTAAAATAAAACATTTAGTTTCTTTACTCCTCAACTCTGGAACTTGAGATGCAGAAACAATAATATTTATATTTACTGCATAAATTAGTTTTTCCGTTTCTATATATTTCTTTTTTATGTGATATTTGGTTTGTGATGAATCTGGCGTCTCTGTTCCTAAATAGAGGAGATAAAGTTACATTTTCCATTTCAGTTCCTTTGGTTCCTGATAGAGACGATGTGATTATCCGTTAGTCGGGTTTGTTGTCGCCTCATTTTAAGATATTTTTAGGGGGCAAAACTTCAGCTTTTGTGAAAAAGAACCAGTTTGTGGTTATAAAGTTTCAACATTGAATCTCGGTACATTTCTTCATGATTTTTGTTTTTTCATCCCACTGCGTCTGAAAAATAAAAACGCAGAGAAACATGCAGCCCAGTCTGAAAAGACGTCAAACTTTTGGTTTTACTACATGTGAAAAAGCAAAACCAGTTCAACCAGGATCCGACGTTTGACTGGATTTTATTGACAAAATTAACATTTTAATTTCTAGTTTGATTTTTATGATTCCAGTTGAAGATTGTTGAGATTTCACCCAGAAAGGTTCGGTTCTGTTTTACTCTAATATTCAGAAACATTTAAACTACTTTCACAGCTTCATCTAAACGTCGTTTTACTGTTAATTAATTCATGGATTAAAAAGACGAATAATTTGGACTAAAAATTTAGAAAACAAAGTTTTTTATGTTTTTTACGGCTGACATTATAGTTCCTGCTAACTATAATGCTACTGCTAACACAGCATCCAAACTGAACATTTATATTAAATACCAGTTTGTAAACACTTTCAAGACATAATCTTTTGACATGTTTCCACTTTTTTGGGAAACCGGATCAGAACCACCATTAGAAAAGGATCCAAAGCTGCAGATTAAGGGAAGATTCTTCGATCCGCTGGTTCGGTCCGAACCTAAAGCCACTTTATTGTTGCTGTTGGCTTTCAGATTGTTTGACAGTGAACTATAACTTGTAAATGAGCAGGTAATGATCGTTGCCTCCATTAGACAGAACCATCAGAACCAAACCTGGTGAACATTCTTGTTTCTTACTAGCAGTCGGTTTTCTGTGAATCGGACCCAGCAGTGAGGAGCCCGGGTCTGTAAACGACCCACTGTGGAGCAACTATGCATTTCTAGTGTTAGCAACATTTCAGCAACATGGTTCTGATCTGCTGCTGGTTCTGATCTGTTGCTGGTTCTGATCTGCTGCTGGTTCTGATCTGCTGCTGGTTCTGATCTGTTGCTGGTTCTGATCTGTTGATGGTTCTGATCCAGACTGGTCTGCATTCACACCAGAAGCAAACGAACCAGAAAGTGTCGGGTGAAACTTCACCCTAACTTTACGCTTCCTGTTCCTTCTGACTCGATGTGTTTAAACATTTCATTTTGTTGTCGTAAATATTAAGTTAAAACTGTAAAAACTTGACTAATAAGTTTCACCTGAAATAAATCTTGACTTTTTTCTTGTCAACAGGTTAAAACAAGTCAATGAAACTCAAGACGTTCATGTGAAACTTGATCTTTCTTAGAGGAAGATTATTATTTTGTAACATGATCAAAAGTAAATGTGTTCAGGGAGGATCATTTAGGGTTTTTTCACACCTGACGGTCCAGTTGACCCGGTTCTACTGGAACCAGAACTCCATCATCTGCTCCACCTCCAGCTGTTGTGGTTCTGACCCAAACCAACCTGTTCCCCTCCTGGCCTGTGGGGGCGCTGCACCAAGAACCACTGAAGGAAACGACACAAAAACCTCTGAAGACGCTGAGAGCAACTTCCTTCTTCACCAGATGGAAACAAGATGGAGGCGTCAGATTTTTCTCTTTAGTCTTTGGCTGAAGACCAGGAGCCATTTCTGCTGCTACCGCTAGGCTAGCACGTTAGCTTTGGTTGTATTTACCCAGAATGCCCTGCTCTGTAGTCCACTTATAGCTTTTGACGCGGTCTCTGGTCCGCTTGGTGTTCACATTCAAACAGAACCAGTGTTCACTTCAACCGAACCCAGACTGAGGTCTGGAGGTGGATCAGAGTTAGCTTAGCATTCAGACCTCCACAAAAAGCTGGACTTTAAAGACAAACGGACTGGAGTTGGATTAAAGCGACTGAACAAAGGGTGATGTGAACGAACCATTGATCAATACTCCAGATCATTGAATCAAGGATCCAGGATGATGGCAGCAACGAGGCTCTGTCATGGTAGAGGCGGCATCATGCTATGGGGTTCTGGTGAAACTCATTTCCAGTTTTGACAAAGTCCAGCAGAACTTTAGAGCAGAAACACGACACCATTTTCTACCCAGCCAAAGGCTGAGGAAGACGAGGGAAGAGGTGCTGAAGTTTCCCCTTTGGAGAAGTTTTGTTTGTTCATCTCCCATTTTCTCCTCAGTCTTTGTAACTTTTAAAGGTTTTTATTGGCGTTCTGGTGGCTGCAGATCAGTTGGTGCACAGAAAACTTACGGTGAGGACAGATTAACTCAGAGGCAGACAGGACGGGAGCTAAAGAGGTGAGGCAGCGACAACCAGAGGAGACGGGAGGAGGTTAACGCCGGAGGAGGTGTAGCCAGTTTGACCCCAACACTCCCACCTGCGTCCCGCCCCGGGAAAAAACCCACCAATGGGAGCTCGGCACGCCGCCCCTCCCTCCGCTCCCAGTTTTCAGGCCAGTTGCGTGACCAGTAATCGCCTCGCCGTGCGAAGCGCCTCGGCCGCCATCCGCCGCCGCGGGACATGTGACCCGCTCAGCGAGGCCCGGCTGAATAATGCAGGACCGGCGCCGCGGACGGCAAAGGAGCATCGGCTCTAAAACGTGACCGTGGTATGGGGTTGACCTTGCTGCTGTATACAAAGTTAAAGGTCAAAGCCAGTGCTCTGACATGGAGCTGAATAAAATCATAATCTACTGGAAACGAAGAGTTAACGTAGATCTGGTTTTTGGTCAGCTAGATAAAACAACACACTCTAGATCTAGTTCATTAAAAACAGTTTTTTGCTCGATTCTATAATAATCTGCTGATGTAGAAAAGTTTGAGTATTTTACACCTGCAAAATGTTGGTAAGTAATAAAGTTTTTTACGCTTTAAAGGAGCAAAAGCCACAAATTAAGTTCTGGAGAAGGAAAAAATACATTTTACAAAGATTAGAGAGCCGTCTGACCTCGTCTCCTCTACGTTTTCATGGGTTTCAGGTTGTTTAGTGGAGCAACAAAAAGCACATGACAGCAATCACACGGCTCGAGTGTCTGACAGAGCAAATTAACTTGGTCTGCAGGTCCGAAGCAGCACACGCAGCTTTCCACTGGATGTTTGACGGAAACGTTTGAGAGAAACTCTGGAGGAAACAAGCAGGAAACGAGGCTCTGATAGATCTGCTTCCAACTTCCAAGGTTACGAGTTGCTTCCACTTTTCTCCAGGATTTTAAGACAGTTTAAAACCGTGCAGCCGCTCAATTCAACAAACGTTTAATTCCTTGTATATTATTGTGATTAAAATGCACAATAACCTGCTGTGATGAACAGAAAGGCAACAAATCAACACAAAGCATCCGAACACAACAGAGACGAAGTAAATATGGAATCAAAACTTCAAGATGAAATTCAACAAAATGGTTTCATTTTTAGAAATGCATATAATAAAAAAATAGTTTAATATTCAGGGTTTAGAAAACAAACCACATTAAGTTTATTTACATTGTTTTACAACTAAATTAATGGTTTTATATCGAGAAATAATAAATGACAGCCAGTTCATTAAATTATTTTAATATTGATTTATATTATATGGTGACCTTTATTTTATGATCTTTATGTTTTTCCAGCTCATTAATCATTTGGATTTTCTGTAAACGGTTCCGGTCCGAAGCGTTTATCCCAACCGACTGGGAACCAACGTTCCTGAACTGGGCAAAGTTTAGAAAACAAAACCATTTCTGTTAGTTATGTGAAATAAAATAAAAAGTATCGCAAACAAACTTAGATTATTTGTATTTATTCTAGAATATTCCAGGCTGTTATTGTAGATTTTGATTTCAAATTTGTTTCAAATTTTGCAAAAGCAGTGAAATAACCCTTTAATGAGTCAGAAGCATTGAATTATTTCATCATATCTGGAAAAATAAAATGTCATAAAATCTAAATATGCTAACATTATTTAGTCAGATACAATGAAGTTAAACACAAACAAAAAAATTACATTTATTCTGGAAACAACTTTATTCTTACTTTGTGTTTTGATTTTTAATAAAAATTTAAAAAGTAAGGTCAAACCTCCAGCAACATCAAAACAAGCTCAAAATGTCCCAGGAATTATTCCCATTTAAACACATTAAAAACATTCAACATCAAACATGTTGGCGATGAATCTACGGCTCAGGGGTTTTTGGAAAGAGATGTCCGATGATAATCACAACTCTACGGCTTTTTAACATGTGCAGAAATAACAGCTGTACATTTTAGCAGCACTGGCATCCCGTACCTTTGGGTCTGATGAGCCGTATCACCGACTGATGGATGTTTGGACATTTCTGCACCGTTTGCATTCAGTTGTGTTCAAGTTTAGGGACTCGACAATATTTAATTTCCTCCTTTATGAAACTTCAATAGTTAAAAATGATATTTTCCAGAGTGAAAACAGGATCAACAAGCCTGCATTGGGTCTAAAAACCTTCTAGATTTTAATTCAAATCAAGATGAAATATTAAAAACATGCATCCCAGTTTCTTCCTGTTAAACCCTGTAAACCTTCGCTGGTCTGATAAATGTTTATCTGCATAAACGTATCGCTGAACACGGATATGTTTTGGTTCAGCGTGTTAAAGTCACCGCCATGTTGTGGGTGGCTCAAAAACTTTACCATCTTTTATTTGTAATTACCAAATTTATGGCACAAATGTCATTAAAAATCTAATTTGAAAAAATCTGATAATTCAAAAAATCCCACAGAATAATTAGTGATAACTGAGACAATGTTTTATAACAATAAAACTTATGAAATACAACTGAGTTATTTTAGTTATGACTAAATTAAATTAAAAAACTCAATTTATCTTCATTTAGCTGTAAAAAGATAAGTTAAATTAAGATAAAGTTCATATTTGTTTTGTGTTTGTTCATTTTTGTAACCGTTATCAATCATTTTAATGCAAAATGTAACAAAATGTTATAAATAAAAACAATGTTTCAAACAAGCGGGACATTTAAAGAGTCGGCGTCCCGAATTAAAGTTAAAAATACAGTTTCTGCTTTTTCTTCCTAAAGTTAAATACTGGCTAAACTAGAAATATGAGAAATATTTTAAATGAATTAGACAGACATGTTGGTAATTATCTCACCGAGAAACTACAATGAAAAAAGAAAATCAGGCTCAAAAATGTAAGATCAAAACAAAATGATTGGAGAAAATAACTTAACAAAAAGCATCAAAAACATTTCAGCTGATTTTTCTACCCAGGTTACACAAACAAAAATAATAATAATAAATATTTTGTAATAAAATAATGTCCTGAAATGACTAGCTTCTACCAATTATATTTTATTAGTTAGATTTATCAGAATAATATTAATTTCTGCTTTTATCGGTCAGAACTGAGTCACCTGGAAGTTATTTTAACTTAATATCTATAAAATGTTTGTCATCAACAACAACACAGCTGAGCAAAAATATCCTACAAAAATAAAAATATCCTACGGCAAGCGTGTGTTTATATTCTCTATAATAATATAAGGATGTTTTTGCATGTAGGGGTGATAATTATTTTTTCCTCTTAAACATAAACTGAAATTAAAAAATTAATAAAATCCACCTACATTTGGAGGATGTCTGCAGACTCGTTAGTCCTACTGTCCCTGAAGCTTGTTGTCGTGGAAACCATCAGCTCCTTGCTCAAACTGTGAGGCGCCGATGAGGACGAGGACATAATTGAGCAGGAAAAGGAAAAACCCCCGTGGTGACCAGAGGTCACGTCTCGTTCCCCCAAATTCGGTGCAATCTGAGACGATGTGTCCAGATTTTAATTAAGGTTGGAACAGATTAGAGTAATTATCCAAACAAAGGAAGTAGCTGCTTCAGGAACGCATTGTGGCAGCGAGACACAAAGAAGTCTAATCTGAAGATTCATTTTTCTTATTTTTGGAAAATCTTGCTACATAACATACCAGCTATTAGTCTTTGTTTTGGATGATAAAATATATTTGATCTCAAAAACTAAATTTAAATCAAATCTGACAACTTTTCAAACAAATATAAAGTTTCCTAGAAGTGAGATGTGAATTTTCCCATCATCCCTCCAAAGCCAGCGGTGGCTACTTCCTTGTAGCAGGAGGCTAAATCCATGATAGACCAACATATGCTAGCCGTTAGCATGCCTTGGCTGGTCACCTGCGACTCCTGCTTTCATCATTAAAGAAAATATCATCACGAAAAATGTAGCATGACTTCCAGCGTAAACATACAGTAAAATGAGAAGCCTAGGCATGCTAGCAGCTAGCCTAATGCTACCCATCCATACAAATACAACACACCCGTCCTAAAATGAACGTTTTTAGGCACAGTGTTACGTGTCGCTCCTGCAACTCTAAACTGAGCAAATCAGAAGTTTTGTTTGCTGATGGAAAGCAAAATTAAACGATGCTCCTAAGACGTACTGCGTACAACGTCTGTTGAAATCCCGACCTCTCAGACTTTAACTGATCCGATTTCCTACCTCCGAGGTTCCTGGAACGCAGCATCAGTTCATCAGGTTGGTTAATTTGCTGCTGGCCCTCCACTGCGAGCGTCTCGGCTTCACCAGATGTTGAATCTGCTGCGGATTTGTTTCCATCCATCTGATGGTGCGCCTAAAAAAGACAAAAATCATACAATCTATTATTATTATTGTACTTTATTTTATCTCAACTTGTTAATGTGCTGTGTGAAACTGTGCAGTCCTGAGTTAAATGTATTTTTGTAGAAGATTCACAAAAGTTTCCATACATCTGTTAATCAGTCTATTTGTAATGTTAATTTATCGTAGTGATTTAATTGAAAAGGTTATGAAGGAATCACTGCTGTGTTTCTTCCTGATAATCTCACTTCATCCTTGTGTGGATCAGGACGACAACCTGGGCGGGTCAACTTCAACCCCCCATTCCATATCTTAAAGTTATTCAGAACCTGGACAGAACCAGAGTCCAGAGTGAAGTAACACAATCAGCTGAGTTTACATCAGTGTTTGAAGGAAACGGCGGAATTCAAAATAAAATTTTAAGAAAAAGTTTTTACACTCGCTTGAGGTTGTTTTTGTTTATTTCAGAAGATACTTAATGTGCTTAAAGGAAATATATCAACTGTACGCTACACACAGACTCGTTGCCATAGCAACTGACTGACAACGGCACCATGTGTCACAATTCAACACCGAAAAACACGCAAATGTTTCCCAGAACATTCAGTCTGCTGCAGTTTTATGTTTTCAGGATTGATGTTTATTTTGTAAATATTAATAAGTGTTCGTTGTGGTAGATTAGCTACTGCTGCTATTAGCTAAGCTAACACAGCAGTGGTAGATTAGCTACCGTTGGTATTAGCTAAGCTAACACAGCAGTGGTAGATTAGCTACCATTGGTATTAGCTAAGCTAACACAGCAGTGGTAGATTAGCTACCGTTGGTATTAGCTAAGCTAACACAGCAGTGGTAGATTAGCCAATTTACATCTCTGCTCAGCAGAGACTGATGCTTTATTTGCTTTAGTAAAGCAAATAAAAAGGTGTTTCGGTCACATTTTTATTTTTGTAACTGAACTAAACACACTGAATTCCACAGCACATCTACATGTTAACGTTATCACAGTCAAGCTAGCATAGCTGACCTACTTCTTTCTCCCTGTATTTTATTAAGACATTTTCCTAACGTTTCCACTAGCTGCCATAATGTTGACAATTAGTAGCAAAGATCTGCATCCATTTTTCTTGTATGCATCTTGTGGACATTTAAGATTTAGTCCCTTTTGTTGACAACTTGACAGCTAAACTCGATGGTAGTCACCATCAGCCAGCATTTTTTGTCCTCCAGCAGGGAGATGGAGGCGTGACGTCACACTGTGATGTTTCTATAGAAAGTGCTGATGCCCTGCAGTAATAAAAGTCTACTTTTATAGTTTTTTTTAGTAATTTCTCCAGCTCTCTGTGTGGAATAAGGGCCAATAAAATGAACCGTTGGATCCAGTCCTGGGCTTGGCGTCCTGTTGTCCACTCTGCAGTGAGCCGAGGTGGACACCTGATGAGGACGCGTCTCTTTAGAGGTTTTATCAGGCGCGGCCAGCTGGCCTGAGGCCACCAGGGTCATCCTGGGACTAGTTGGAGGGATTATATCATCCCAGATGGCCTGGGAGAGCAGAGGATGGGAGTCTCCAGCTTCAGGAGGTCTGATGATGTCAGAGGCCTGGTGGACGGCCAGCTTCTGATTATTTTCTTATTATTTTTTTTCCTTATTTTAAATGTCTTAAAGTTCAAGTGCTAAATGTTCATTAGAATTTAAAGTTTATTGAGCTTTAACAATGTGTTGTTGTGTTATTATTGTGCCTTTACCATTATATTTCTTATCAAGACTACAATATTATCATTTATCGCAATTATTTCTGGGACAATTTAACGTCCAGTAAAACTTGTTGTGACACAGAACGAGTTATGAGACATCGTCACTGTTTTATCTGGAACGGCAGAGATGATGAATATGACGAGCTGATGGATTTACTGCCAGTCCCTCCCAGTTCCCTGTTTCTGCTGCTCTGCAGTCCAACACACTGAGCTGCTGACACCAGGCGATGCAGAGGCTTACAGGTCACCAATGTTAGGCACCGCGAGGGATCAGGAGGCAGTAATAACATTACCGGAGGATAGACAGCGGGCTGGTGGCTGCGGCGCTCTGAGTCAGAGCAGGAGGGATCAGGGGAGCATCGGGGGCTTTCAGGCTCAAACATCTTTAAGGTTCTTCTGGTCCTGATCAGAACTCCTGACCCAGTCCTCGGTTCTGTCCGTTTTCCTTCCAAACAGCCCAACATTCAGGATGTAAAAATGCTCTCCAGACTTTCTGAAGGTATTTTCTGAGTTTTCCCTCCAACATTAATAACTGGGTTTGTTTTCGTTAAAGAAAACCCAGAAGCTTTCTGAGCTCTCCTGTCCGATCCGGCCTGTGATTGGTCCGCTCAGTCAGCGCAGCTGCACAGGAACATGGTATTGTCTATTTAATGCTCATTAACCTGCAGAGCGTCTATGTTCGAACACACCGGCTTACAGGTCACTAATGTTAGGCACTCCTGAGGGATAATGCTGCCAGATAACCGGAGGCTTTACTGCTCAGGATAATCCAGTGTGCCAACATGGAGGCCGCTGTCTGGCATCACAACATGATGTTTACAGAGACACTCGCTCCACTTTCACCCAACCAGCAAACGGCAGATCCATCCATCCATCAGAAGTTCTCATTGTTCTGATCCAGTTACTGGAGAATGGTGAGTTCACTGTCCGTAGGAAGAGTGGCACAGTCCAACATCTGTGGCTACTTCACTGCCCGTACCAATGGTGGGACAATTGAAATCTATGTAGGCCTGTCGCAATAAACAATAAATCAGTTAATCATACGATAAATTAAAACTATCGACGTCATTTTAATTATCAGCATGGATTTAATTTCCATTAAATCAGTGTGAAAAGGTCTTCAAACAATATTATCGTTTATCGCAATAATTTTTGAGACAATTAATTGTTCAGCAAAATTTGTTATGGTGACAAAACTACATCTATGTAGCGTTTACTGTCTGTAGGAACAGAGGGACAGTAACCAACTGTGGTTAGTTCAATGACTGTAGTTGGGTGGGACAATCAAAGTTACTTGACTGATCGTATGGAGTGTAGTTCACTGTCCGCAATAATAGTTTCTGTCTACTTCACTGACTCTAGTTGAAGTGGGACAATCAGCTCCTGAGATTACTTCATTGTTCGTGGTGACAATGGGACAATTCTGTTTGGATACTTCACTGCCTCAGGAAAAAGTGGGACAACCAACCTCTGTGGTTAGTTCACTTTCAACAGTAATAGTTGGACAATTGGTGCCACTGGTTAGTTCACTGTCCTAAGTGAGAGTGAGAAATGGCATCTGTGGTTACTTCACTGTCTGACCACAGTGCGAAAGTCCACAGCTGTGGGTAGTTCCCTGTCCTATTGTCTTTAGAGACATTGAACTCATCACAGGAATTGAACTGACCCTCTGAACTCAACACAAGTAGTGAGCTGTCCCACTTTTACAGCAGATAGTGAACTCATCACATATAATGAAATGTCCCACTGTAACTACAGGCAGTGAACTCATCACAGGTAAACTGTATTTTTCCAGAGGTAATCGTTCTCTCCTGTAATTGATCCCTAGTTTGAATAAAACACGTCACACAGTTTCCTGTTTTCTGTCTCAGCGGTTTGAGTCGTACTTCCTGAAGTCTCCGCCATCTTGGATCAGAACTGGACCAAACCCAGATTTCCAACAGTCATAAACGCGTTTCCTCTCCGTGTTTTGGAGTGTTTTCGGTTGGCGCAGGCGCCCGAGTCGCCCAGACTCCATCCCAGCTTCCTTACAACAACAATGAGCAGCAGCTGGACGCACGCTGGCAGCCGGGCCTGCAGAACCGCACACCGCTCTGGATTATTGTCAAAGCTGATGACCTGTTTGCTTAACCCCCTCACCAGACTCCTGGGGAGCGCCGCGCCGCGCCGCGCCGCCTCCTCCTCCACATTGTTTCATTAACTCAATTACATCACATGTCTTCAAACGCATCAGGAAATCAGGTTGGTCGTTCCTCCGCCTCAGCAGGGTCTGTCTCCAGTACCTGCTAATATTTTTCACTTCACCGCTGAACAGAGACAAATACATAAATTATATCGGGATCAACACAATGAGTCTGAGTCTGACCCGTTATTCTGCTGGATTAAATATCATTCATTAAATTTAAACTGCCTGAAGTCTTTGATGCCTTCAGGGTTTCAAAAGAAGTGTTAGGAATATAACAAATGAATACCAGAGGGTCCGATTTCTAAACTAGACAGTGAACTAAGCACAGAAACCATATAATGTGTTGTAGCAAAAACGTGCTGAGTTCACTGTTTGTAGTAACAGTAGGAAAATTTACTTCCTGTGGTTAGTTCACTGACTGGAGAAACAGTAGGAGAGTTTAACGCCTGTGGTGAGTTCGCTGTCTGTAGTTGCTGTGGGACAAAATTATGATTTTGATGTGTTTTGAAGTGAACCTGATCTCAGATGTTGAAGGCAGCAGATTCTCAGGTTAATTATCCCAGTTTTCAGGAGAACTTCCTGAGAGATCCGGTAGATCTCTCAGGGGAACCGCCGGCGGACCGGGCCGGCGGACCGGGCCAGTGGGAGGAACCGTGGCCCATCAGAACGATCGCTCCAATCCGCTGAAGCATTTCAGACTTTTTAAACTCCGGGTCTCCCCGCCCGTATCCCTTCCCCATAAATCCGTATTTTCCCAATCCATGAACGCTAAGCGTGTGAAACGACTAACCGTTCCGGACGGTAAACCTGGTGAAACGGGTAAACAGCTCATCGTTACGCTGCGCTGACCAAACAAACTCCACTAATGGCCTCCTGCGGCTCCTCCTTCATTCAGTTTTCATCTCCTCGTCTCTCGGTTCGACTCAATCTGGCAACCTTTTCTGCTTTCTTGCTGCTTCACCTCTAACCTGACCTTTTCCCTTTCTCTCGGCTCCCCTTCCCTTCCCTAATTAGTCACTGAATAGACGGAGAGGTGAGCTCTTCCTGGATTAGGAACGCCCAGCGTTCAGTTAAAACCTGACATCGGAACATTAAATCTTCCAGACTCAAACTGTCGGCCTCAGAATAAAGACAGCGCTGAGGGATTATCACTCTATGAAGCACTGAATTACAGCTTACATTTGTAGCCCATATTGTCATGGAGATCCAGGCTCTGATCTGTTCCGGTTCAAAGGTTTCGGGATAAGTCCGACCTGAGCGTAAAGCCCCGCTGTCCTTGTCCGGCGCTCGGCCTGCTGGGGATTTGGAAGTCAAGCTCTGATATTTGTCTGGGTTCACAGAGAACCAGTGACTCCATCTTAGAGCTGCTGGTCTGCAGGTCAAGACATGGAAACTGCAACGTTTTATTAGGAACACCAGGAACTGCAGCCACGGTGGACAACAGATGGACATGTCCACAGATCAGGGCAGGAACGTCTTTCATTTAGACGATGTGAACCAGAATTAAACATAAAAGCTCAAGTTTATACATAAAATCCCACTGCTGTGATTAAATATTCCTTATCAAGCTGCATCTCAAGATTTCATTTACAAAACTCTGGCTATTAATATTAATATTTAAGCTCTTAGGACGACTTGCTTTGTAAACATCAATTAAAGCATCCTGTGCAAATTATGAACTTGATCCAGGTTTATTTGGGATCTTTGTCCAGTTGGAACAGCGAACCACCTGACCCAAATTATTCCCCTCAGAGTAAAGCAAACCGTTGAGATTATTCAAGAACCATCGACGAGCCAATCACGTTCTGGAGGAATGATTTATGACCTGCTGAGGCAAAGAGCGACTCGTCTGGACACGATAACCAGGTTTCAGAGAGTTAAAGCAAGACTTTCAATTAGAACAATGTTAAGCATGGTGGTGGTAGGTTAGTGCTGTGGGGCTACTTTACTGATCGTGGTATTGGTGAACTGCAAAAGGAAGATGGAAAATTGGAAGAGGAGGAATGCCTCCACCTTAATTTGGGTTTTCCTGATGGAGAATGATTCCAAAGACATGTGAGAACTGGACCGGTTCTGGACCGGATAAATACCCAACAACAAGATTTTAAGGAGTAAAAACATGGCTGGGATTTGTCTTCCCATCCTGGAGAAACCACCGCTGTAATAAATCATGGAAAGATGAACAGGACCTGAAGCTCACTCTGGGTTTTCCAGGAGTCTGGTTCTGGTTTGACCCACTACAGTCCCCTCCTCTTCCTCATTTCCATAAGTGACGTCACCTGCATGTGGGTTGATGGTCCGTTTGGAACAGACAGACAATGAGACTATTGAGTGTTTAATGTACCGTCCAACTCATGTTCCCATGTTTTCCTTTGGTTTTAGTCAAACCTATTAGGCAGTTAAAGGCCTTCATCGTGTCCATATGAAGAAAACAAACTACAGCCTGAAGGATCCTGAAAACCAGCACAGAAACTCAACTCAGAGCAGCTGGAAGGTCCCAGTTTGAATCCCAGCAGGGGGTCTTTCTGTGTGGAGTTTGTATGAGTGGGTTATCTCTGGGTACTCCGGTTTCTGTTGGGCTATTCGGGCTCTCTAAACTGTCCTAAGGTGAACCGCCTCTGACCTTCAAAGGTAAGAGGGCTTAGAAAGAAACAAATGATTTATTAAAAGCTTCATGTAGCTTTTAATGTAGCTACAGCAGGAGCTACGTTAGAATCAGGGGTGTGGTTGTTTGGCTCCGCCCACATTTTGACCCCGCCCCCAAACTGCATGCTGCTATAAGTAATGAAAAGGAGCCCAGACTGTTAACTGACAGCATTTATTGGTCAGTAGCTCCACAATTTTGTATTAACATTATTTTTTTTTTATTGGTAAGATGAACTATTCTAATTTTTTGGGAACTAAATATTGGATTTTTATTCAAATATATCACTCTGCTTTTCATTAATCTTTATAATTTAAGTTTTACTACTTTTAATTTCATTACTGGAATATAAATAAGCTGCACCTGAATATCCAGAACCTGACATTAAGAGAAGTTTTCCTCCTTAAAGTTGCTCCCTGTCGTCGAGGCGGAGCCTCAAACATGAACGCTCTCCTTCCTCCTCCCAGGTTTTACTTGGGATTAATTATGTTCATCTTTTCCTGGAAACCAGCTGAGAACGTTGAGCTTTCTGGCTGCACTGGTCTGCTCTCGGCTTGATCCTCTGTTGACTCTTTGGTTTCCATGTGATTGAAAACAGCACTAATCTGCTAACCCTGCAGAACCGCAGCACGTTACTCCTGCCGCCGCAGCTGACATCCGATCCGTCTCACAACGCTTTCCCTCCGACGTAATTCACTAAAGACGCCCGACTGCAGCGGCTTAAAGCACGGCGCTGCTACGTGCAACTTCCAGTTATTCTGGTGTGACAAATGAAGGATTACATGATTTATGTTCTGGGTCAAGAGGCCAAGAGACGCATGTTTGATCTGCAATACATTTGAACAACCTAAATATCAGACGTGCAAAGATTAATCACAATATAATTCCTCAATATTGGGTTGATGCACAACGCCATGTTTGGACCCCAAACAGACATTAATGCTTCACCCCAGGGTGTAAATCCCACATCTATGGATTGTGGGCTTTAAAAATCAATTCTAGTGCAGGACTGACTGGATGCTGCAGCGAAGCAACTTCAAATTAAATCACTTCATGGCAGACAACTTGAAGAGAGACATTTCAAAATACAAGGTTTCAGCACATTTTTAGAGTTTATGTTCCCTCTCTCTAAATGCCATTCTGTCTCTGCGGATACCAACACATGAAGAGTTTCACATTTTAAAAGGGTCCAGCAGAACACTTCAATTTATGGATGTAAATTTGTAGTATAGAGTGAAAAAAGTGTCCAAAATATCCCTTAGAAAAAATGTTTAAATATAGGATCTAAGTGCAACATGAATATATGTTTAAAGTTAAAGCTTCAGCAAATATTCTAATACTGACTTTCTGCAGTGTTACAATATTCTTGTATCAATAAAATGATTAAATCCTTAAGGTGCTGCCACACAGTCTATGCTCATGTTTTCTAAAAACCTCAGAAAATAAAAAAGGAAACCATTTGATGGACCATCAAGCCCTGTGCTGTCTTTAAATTATGAGTCTTTATGTTGTTTTAACAATTAATGTTAAAACACTTCATGTTTAAACAACCCGGTTCTACTGGAACCAGAACATCTGCTCCACCTCCAGCTGCTGTGGCTCTGAGTCAAACCAACCTGTTCCCCTCCTGGCCTGTGGGGGCGCTGCACCAAGAACCACTGAAGGAAACGACACAAAAACCTCTGAAGACACTGAGAGCAACTTCCTTCTACACCAGATGGAAACAAGATGGAGGCGTCAGATTTTAGCGGTTGGAGGATTTTTCTTTTTTTCCTTGGTGAAAAACCACAATCTACTTCTCCTGCTAGCGCTAGGCTAACACGTTTGTTTGTTTTGGTTGTATTTACCCAGAATGCCGTGTGCTGTAGTCCACTTCCTGCTTTTGGAGCGGTCTCCCGTCCGCTTGGCGTTCACATTGCAGTCGAATCGGACCAGAGTTTACTAAACCAAACCAGATTTATAGATGAGCCTGAGTTTGCTTCAGCATTTGATTCCCAAACGAACTGGATATTGTTTTATTTTATTTTTTATAATAAAGATTAAGTAGAAATTTGATTTCTATTCTGTATTTGTGCCCTAATCTGATTAAATATTTATTAACTGGGTTAATCAGACAGCAGCTGCATGAGTTGTGAATTAAGTGAAGCTATTATTGGGTCATTGCTGCAGCATTTGAGTTTCTGCAGCAGATGGACGATATCCATGAACTGTGAGCGCTGCAGCGCTGCTGGGGAAATTTGTCAGCATAAATGAAACATGATTAGTGACAGACTTGTTTCTGTAGTGATTAAGTCGTGTCTATTAGCACATCCTCATACCTAAGAGCGCTTTAGAGGAACCAGTTAACGTCGCAGTCATGTTTCCTGGACTGTGGCAGAACCCAGAGAACTCAGGATCTTCGAGCTGCAAGGCAACATTTCCACCAACGGCTGCACCAAGCAGCTCATTCTGTCTTTATTTTGATCATTTTGGTCTTGTATTACATGGGTTTTAAACGATTTTCTGCAGTATTTAACGGTGTTGTGCTTGTTATTGTTTCCTGGCAGGATGCAGATATTACTGTCCAGCCTGTTGTCAGTCGGCGCTCAGGCTGCAGCATTATTATCACCATCTGCGCCTCGGGGGATTTACTGATCAGGACTTTACAAGCTGTTTTCAATAAACACATCCAAACAGTAAAACAGCGCACGCTTTGCTTCATTGTGCAACCTAATGAGAGTCACAACGAGCTGCAGCAAGAAAAAGCAACAAATAATCAGCTAACTGTGGTAAACAGCTAACTATGGTTATTTAATTTCTACAGTCATTTAATTATTGGTGCAGAATGGTGGCAAAAATGCTAACCTGCAGATTTTTAGTGGTTAAATGTAATTTTTCTCAACTGAAAACCAACTTAAATCTGTTCTCTACAGCTGGAGACAAAGAAAAGGAGGATGAAACAAAACGTCACTAAGCAGCTTAGACATTGTGTTTTAGTTGTTTATTATTATTACTTCAGTCATTTCCAGTAAATAGGATGATAAAACTTTCAATATTTTAATTTGTATAAATCCCGTATAAATGCTTCTGCTTGCACAAAGTTCCTACTGAAACCTTTTCTAACTTCCTGTATCAGCTGGCTGTGCTGTAGTGCTAATGCTAGACTGTATAAATTATTTCTGTTAGCATGGTAGGTTACAAAAAACAGGATTTTATACTGTTTTTATAAAGTTTTAATTTATAAAAATGGTGTTTTATAACTTTTATTGCCGTTAGCTGTGCTAATGCTAATTTGTATCTATTGATTTATTATAATACAGCAAAATACAACAGCATTTCTGTTAGCTTATTTGCCAACGACCAAACACATTCTTAAAAATGTAAGAAATGTTAAAATTGTGTTTCCCAACTGAACGGAGTCTATCGGACTATTAGGTGTAAAAACACATTAAATGGATGGAATCAGTTTGTTTCCTTTTAGGTTGTCACAATTATTGAAGCAAAAACTGAGTTTTTTTACAGGTTGTCTTTGGTTTCAGGTCATATTTCTCCTAGATGCCGAGAACTTTGATCCCAATTTACAGGAAAAAACAGTTTTGCTTCAGTTAGCTTTAATGCTGACTGAAAAAAGCCAAAGTATGATTCACATGCACCAAAATAACTTCAAATACTCTGTGAGTAATATACTGTAAAAGAAAATGTGTGTTCCCTGGTCTGTGCAGGAGACCACGGTGTCTGGGAACCGACCAATCAGTGGAGAGGATGAAAGGCAGAAATGCTAATCAGGCATCTGGAAACCATGACAATCAGTGAGGAGGAAGAGCTCAATCACTGCGACGGGACGGCCTGGATGGTGAGCATCACCGACAACAAGAGGATCCCCGTCGTTGGCAAAAAGATATTAGTTCCTGTTCAGTAAACCTGCACAAACATCATGGGAGCAGAGAAACAGTTTCCTGCTCTTCAATCAGACCTCATCGTTCCCCAATCCACAGATAATAAAAACAACAATGAGGAGAAGGAGCGCAGTTTTACGAACCACTTCAAATAATCAGAGAAAACCACAGAAACCAGATAAAAAACAAAACCACAGAAACCAGACAGACATGTTTAAGTTTATCACCAT
The DNA here is from genome assembly GCF_001444195.1 of Xiphophorus couchianus. Taxonomy (NCBI): domain Eukaryota; kingdom Metazoa; phylum Chordata; class Actinopteri; order Cyprinodontiformes; family Poeciliidae; genus Xiphophorus; species Xiphophorus couchianus. The sequence continues at coordinate 25,043,264 of NC_040249.1, forward strand.
ACACGGATAAATTCAACTAAAGTATGCTTTCTAATCAACTGATTTTTTAAAGTCTCCCAATGGAAAAACTTGGAGCAAATAAAAAAATTTTTCATAAATAATTTGAAGTTACATTTTACACAAAAATCCATAAATACTGAACCAGGAAGAGGCGAGGTCCAGTATAGGCACACTTGGAGATATATATATATATATAAAGTGTTTTTATTACATTTGAAAGATTCAGTATTTGAAAACATTAATTTGAGGTTTTAATGTTCAAACGCAGCGGGTTAAACCATGTTCAAGCTTCCTCCACACGGGCAGTTGCTCATTTTTGCACAAACTGAGTTTTAGTCGGGCAGTCAGACAGAAATGAAATGCAGCGAAGCAGACAAGTTAAAAGAGGCAGATTTAACACACTCTCAGATATGACATAACACACAGAAACAGAAGGGCGGTCATGATGACACACAGCAAGTCTTATCTAAACAACAGATACAAGCTGAGCAGTGACTGACGCGCCCCGAGGGGGAAACATGGCGGAAAGACGGCGAAGGACAACAAACCTGAAGATGAAGATCATTTCTCTCTGCTGACGGTGAAACGATTAATTCAAGAAATAAATCACATGTAGATGAACTCTGAAATAAATCTGATGAATCTGCAGCAGTTCAACACTCTCCCACCTGCGTCAGGTAAACTCCAGGTACGTCACTGACAGTGGCGCCCCCTAGGGGGGACACACGGGGGCCAAGCCATACAGAGTCATCTTCCTCAATCAAAATCTAAATGTAAAACCCAACAAATAAATAAAACACATTTAGATTTAGTTGTTTACTGGCCTGGTCTGGTCATCCTACATATTTCCCTCAATACAGAAGATTCTGTTCCACATTTGAAGAAAATAACTTTTTCTCCAAAAACAATCAAACTGCCTATTTTAATAGTTTAAAATATCAAATATACCTTAATGTGCATCAATGCACACAGTGGAAACCATCTTAGCGCTAAGACACAAGCTAACACCCACAGGCTTCCTTAACTCAGCTCAACCAATCAGCACCAAGGAAAACAACCAGAGCTCCAGGATTGGCTGAATTCCAAATGCCAGCCAATAGCGAGTCGAGTAGCATTGTTGCTAGGCATTTCAGCTTCCCAAGATGCATTTCCAATCAAATACTTTAGATCTACTATCCTAACAAATCAACAACGAGTGAATTTTACAGGATCGTCTGCAGATCAGCTGATCCATGGATGTTTTAATGACAGGAGGTCAAAGGTCGTTCATATTTTGGATAATTCTGTCATCTGGAGAGAAACTCAGATCATGAGGAAATAAAAATAATGAAACATGTTGTGATGGAAGTCATGTGCAGTGGAGCAGCAGATCCGAGTCGAGTTGATCCGTTTAGATCTCAGTGGGATCCAAACCCACAGACTCACAATCAGAAAAACCAGCCAACATTTTAACTTCACTGCTTATAAAGTTTTAAATCGTTTGTCACCATCAGGGGAATAAATGGAGGTCTAAAAAATAACGTAGAATACGCGCATTTTTCAAAACTATTCAGCTGAAATCCTGAACGCTGCATTAGGAGAAATGCAGCGAAAAGCATTTCGCCTCAACGCTGCATGAAGCGTAAAGGCGAAATGCTTAATGCAGCGTTGCTGCAAGCAAGAGCGCCCCCTGTTGACCAGTGGGATCTAAAAACTCTAACCATTCTACTTACAACTAAACCAACCTGAAGGTTTTATCATGAACTTTCATTCACCAAAAAGCTTCAAAACAGAAATTAAAGAGTCGGAGCGCCTGAAGTTAAACACTTTAAATGATTTCAGTCATAAAAACATTTTTCCAGTAAAACTTTCCTCAGATTCCTGAGTGTGTGAGTGTGTGAGTGGGGGAGTGTGTGAGTGGGGGAGTGTTAGTGTGGGAGTGTGTGAGTGTGGGAGTGTGTGAGTGTGGGAGTGTGTGAGTGTGGGAGTGTGTGAGTGTGGGAGTGTTAGTGTGGGAGTGTGTGAGTGGGGGAGTGTTAGTGTGGGAGTGTGTGAGTGGGGGAGTGTTAGTGTGGGAGTGTGTGAGTGGGGGAGTGTTAGTGTGGGAGTGTGTGAGTGTGGGAGTGTGTGAGTGTGGGAGTGTGTGAGTGTGTGACGGCTGCGTGTTAATCTGCACATGAACACACTCATGGCGCTCCGCCAGTGTCCCGTAATGACCGCTGACGATCCGACCACCAACGGACCATCAATGAAACGGAGTTGACCCAAACAACAGATGGTGTTTCTGCACGCAACTCCACCACACCACACACACACACGCCAACACACACACACACCACGCACACAGTGTGTGTAGTTCCCTCCGGTTTAATGAGACAAGATGGCTGCTGCTGTGACATCAACAAAGAGGTCGGCGGCTGTGTGGAAGTGGAGGAGCAGACAAAGGGCCGGGGTGATCGGGGTGAACTGGTGACGGTAAAGGTCTCACACGCAACCTGGCAACCCGGCAATCTGGCAATCTGGCAACCGGGAACGGGGGTCTGGAGGGCGGACGGCGCGCCGCGGCCCTCAGAGCGCGGCGCGTCGGCCACGCAGCCACAACCTCCTGGAGGAAACACCGACCTGAGCAGGAAAAGGTTTCAAAATGGCTGCTGTTGCCATGGCGATAAAGGTAGGAGAAAGTTTCACCATATTTCATCTACATTTGTAGTTTTTTGTTCTGTCCGTCTTAATTTGACATTTTTCTGCTTCTTTCCGCTGTGAGGTTCTAACAAACATGATCAATCTCATTTACCGATTAGAAAATATTTATAGAATCAAACATCAACTTGATGTATTTTGTATTATTTTATGTATTTTTCAGTGAAATAATTATTGCAAGAAGAAATACTAAAAATTGAATGAAGTATATTTCTGTAGCGCCACATCACAACGTCGTCTCAAGGCTTTTTACAGAAACAGTTTTTATTCAGTCACATTCATTCCAACTGATCCCAATTATCAAACAATACAGAACGATCAATTAATTATTCACAGTAAATTAAAAGTTTCGATGGAAACCCAGCAGAGCTTCGAGTCGTTGACTGGAAATGAAACATAAACTAATTATATTTTAATGAATCTAAATAGTTTTTGCTAAGATGTGAAAAACACTCAATGAATTCATGTTCAGTTTATTTATTATAAGAAAAATGGAACAAATCAAAGTTTCATATTTTTTAGGAAACTATATTTTGATCAATTTCAGTTTCTGAAAAACTGGTTCAATTTTATCAAATGTGAAAAATATTTAAATCTTACATTATAATGTCAGCAAATTTTTTCTCAAAGGTAAAGTAAGTGGAAACAAAAAGTATTTAATAGTTTAATTCATTTAGATCCATCAGTTGGTTAATAACCCACAAATACTAATAATGTCCCTAAATAATAGTTCTGTATATTTATGGGAGGATATAAAACCATTTATTTTATTTTATAAATCGTCAAACAGATTCAGACGTTTCGCTCCAGTTAAATAATTTTTACATTTCAGAGTTTAACTATAAACTAGTTTGAGTCGTTTATCTGAAAACCTGTTTGAAAAATAATTACAACGTTTTGTTTACACACAGATGTACAGAAATTTAAATGCCTTAACATTTATTTTACTCAAATACAAAATTAGAAAATTAATCAAAATATATTTATTCAATTTGCTGCACTGATTAAATATATATTTATTTGCTGCATTAAGACTGAAGCCTTGGTGAATTTATAGATTATTAAAGAATCTGTCAGGAAGACAAAAACATTTTAAATATTCTCATGTTAATTTTAAAAATGATTACATTTTTGTATAAAATTTGAAAAATAAACCTCAAGTTAAAAAAGTTTGGTGTCAAATAATTTACTTGACAAAATAAATGAATAAAGTAAAAATGTATAATTGATCTAAATTATATAAACGACACAAAAAGGTTTGAAATTTGAGATGCTGCCAATAAAGTTTTTCAATTTACCAAAAAAAATAAATAAAACTGAGAAAAGGTTAAGTTGAGGTCATTGAGTCCACTCAGGTTCTGGTTCTGGTTCTGATCCAGTCACACAGCGGTTTGATTCTGAACTGTCCCGATTGTTTCCTGTCCAGATTTTCCTAAAACGCAGCAGAAGAAGAAACTCAGATTTCCTGCTGGACCCAAACGTCCCGTCGTCCAGACCCAACCGGGTCAGAGGGAACCGGTCCAAACAGGGCTCACCACGCCTCCCTCCAGCCTCACGGCGCCCCCTGGATGTTCGCAGGTGAACTGCTCCATCGGCTCAGAGTTCAGAGCTGGTTTCTGACCAGAACCGACCCAGTACGGAGATTCTGGGTTTGGTTCGTTAAGTTGGACGATTCGATCGCCTTCGGTCAATATTCGCTCCGAACGCCGACGGTTGAAACCTGAATTTTATGTTAATTTAAACAAACGTCAGTTTATCTCCTGACAGCTGATGTTAATAATCTGGAGTTTATTTATAATAATCTGGAGTTTATTTTTAATAATCTGGAGTTTATTTTTCATAATCTGGAGTTTATTTTTCATAATCTGGAGTTTATTTTTAATAATCTGGAGTTTATTTTTAATTATCTGGAGTTTATTTTTAATAATCTGGAGTTTATTTATAATAATCTGGAGTTTATTTTTCATAATCTGGAGTTTATTTTTAATTATCTGGAGTTTATTTATAATAATCTGGAGTTTATTTTTCATAATCTGGAGTTTATTTTTAATAATCTGGAGTTTATTTATAATAATCTGGAGTTTATTTTTCATAATCTGGAGTTTATTTTTCATAATCTGGAGTTTATTTATAATAATCTGGAGTTTATTTTTAATAATCTGGAGTTTATTTTTAATTATCTGGAGTTTATTTTTAATAATCTGGAGTTTATTTATAATAATCTGGAGTTTATTTTTCATAATCTGGAGTTTATTTTTAATAATCTGGAGTTTATTTTTCATAATCTGGAGTTTATTTTTAATTATCTGGAGTTTATTTTTAATTATTTGGGTTTTGGAACTTTTACCACTAATAATCCATTTTTTAAAATAATTTAAAAACTGGTTCGGAACATCAGATCTGTCAACATTTTAATAATAATTACCGTCTCCACATGTCCTTTACTGTCTAAGTGAGGATTCGTTTAGTTTTATACTTTAATAATTGTGTTTTACTTTCCTTGAATTTATTTATTGATAACATTTATTTAAGTTTGGGTTTGTTTCTGCTGCACTTCTTCCTTTTTCTATAAAGTTTTATTTTCTTTATCTGCCTTCCGTCTCATTTTTCTACATTATGTTTTCTTACACCACGGGTTTCCAAAGTGCGGCCCGGGGGCCATCTGAGGTCGTTGGAATAATTTTTTGAGGCCCCAAAGTCAGTTAAAGGAAAGTTCAAGTTTGTGTCTTCAGTGAACAAGTTTTATCAGATTTTTAAATAAAATTCTTCTTAAATATAAAATATTCAGCACAACAATTTTTTTTTCACTAACTAGATTTTTAGGAAGGATAACAAACATCCAATAACTTTATATCCAAACACTAAATTCATCAACTTGGCCAATGTTTTCAGATTAATTTCTCATTTCTGGAAAACTAATGTTTTTAAAATTCTAGACAAAAAAAAGGAAAATTTTTGAAATTATTAGTGAAGAAACTTTAAAACTATGATCCACAATAATTAGTTCATTTCTACTCTGTTTTAATAAAATCCACTTGGTGATTTTGGGTCAGGATGTGAAAAGTTTTCTCAAAGTGTTTCATTAGTAATAACATAGTAAGAAGCATTTTGAACTGCTTTGTTGCTGAAAATGTGCTAAATAAATAAAATGACCATTAAGATGTGAACAAACCTCAGAAACGGATCCAACAGGAACTAAAATAAGTGAATAATGAATCTTAAACTACGATGACTGTAGAAATGTTGAGTGTAGCTCATTTATAAAACAACAAATTGTGAAACTGGGTCAGAATTCTAGAAAACTGACTAAACTGAAGCTATGAAAACATGAAACCTGTTAAATTCTGTCAAACTAAACTTTGTGTTTGTCCACAGAATAAAATACTGAAATAAACAAACAGGAAAAGTCATTTTTTACAGTGTTTATAATTAATCCCAGTTATTCGTTCCTAAAATCCGCTGCTGCTGGATCTACGGCAAGCCAGTTTAACATATAATCCTCATTTCACAATAAAGCCCCAAAATGTAAAGCAATCTGAATTTGACCGCCATGTTTCTTCTGACAGGAAGTAATATCCAGATTTTGGAGCGGCCCAGTCAAAGTTCTGACCCAGATCAGAATCTACGGAGGGAGCTACTGATTAGGGTGATGGTAAGGAGGCATTTCCACTAGACTGTTTAATTCTGAACCTTATCCGGCAAACCAAGCCCACAGCATCATACCTCCACCACCGTGTGTGACAGTTGGGACAGTCTGTGCTGACTGACAGACTTTAGCTAAGCTGCTGTCTTTCAACTTTAACCTTTGACCTGCAGAGTTTGGTTATTTCAGAGCTTCCTGCTCTGAAATGAAGCTGCGGTTGTCCTGACAACCCTTCCCAGGTTGCTGCTCTAAGGTCATTGCTGTAGTCTTTCTGCCCTGGCGTTGTGCTAACACACACCTGTTTGCTCAGCAAACTGAATAAACTCCTGATCTAACGGAGGCGAACCAGAACCGAGTGGATCACTGATTCATCAAACTCCTGTTGGTCACAAACTGAAATAAAAACAACTTCAGATTAAAACGTTTCTTTAACCTGTGAAATCCAAACTTGCTCTGGCTGTTTAGAGGAAGCTAATCTGGGTTAGCAGCGCCAGAAATACCAGATTAATAAATAAATATCAGTTCTTCAATCATAACTGCTCTGTAAAAGAACCGTTCACCTGATCCAGCTGGGACTCTGCTGCCCCCTGATGGAGACTGAAGGAATTAAACAGACAAACTCAACGTCTGGATTCATCCTGATTGAATCACAACAGCAGAAAATCAGGCAAAATGTCCAAAAATAACCAGATTAATTCACATCATCTCCTCATTCATATTCACCAACTTCAATTTATTGCCGTCAATATTTAAGTTATTTAAAAAATGTTAAAAAAAGAACTTTCTGCTTTAAGTTTGAAATTTGCATTTATAAATTATTTTGTTACGTCAGTGACATTATACATCAGCAATTTAAATTATTGTAATGCACTTTGATAATTTGTTATATTTAAAAAAGAATTTTTTTAAATAAAACTAAGAATAATGTGCAGTTAATTTGTTAATTATATAATTATTTTTATTCATAAAATCTTCAATATGATTTACGTGTATTTAATAAAAAATAAATAAGATTATGTTTGATAAATATAAATATAAAGGAGCTGTTCATCTTCAGATAAACTTGTTCTGTTTCTTATTCGCTCACAAAGAAACTTAAATTCAGAAATTCTGTTATTTCTATCAGATATGCTGATGATGCTTTTTATGTTTCATTCACATCAAAATTGGGTCAAACTTTGATTAAATTTAAACTTTTATTTGGACTGTTTGGTAAAAAATAAAATATGTAGAAAAAAACTGTCTACAACTTCAATATTTGCTGAAATTTGATTGACTTAAAATATTATTTTATACTTTATTAAAACTAGTTTTAGTTGTTTTAAAAACTAAAACTGTTTTTACAGTTTTTCAGGGAAAGAAATGTAATTTTCCATCTAATTTAAATCTTTTATGGTTTCTAAAGATCTGCTACAATTAAAATAAACATATCTGAAGATCATAATTAGTTGTAGGTATTAGCATTAGCATGTGAAACTTAGCATTAACTCATTAACAGAACAGCATTGTTAGCATTAACATGCTAATGTCAGGACTACGGACTGTGTTTGCTCTGACATTAGCATAATGCTAATAAAGCTCAGTTACTGCTAAGGTTCGAACATGAGGGAATATTTGTAGCACCATTTAGCACAACACTTAGCTGTAGTAGCTTGTGGTGGCGTCACGTCACCAAGCTAGTGGTGTTGAATCGCAGTCTTAGCTAATCAGCTGGATGTTAGCTCCTCTCAGCTTTCAAATACTACGCATGCTTACAAAGGGGAGTTTTCTGAACTTATGAAGCTAATGCTAATGCTAGAACCACAGTTTGTCTTTTAAATGATTGACTTAAAACCTTCTTTTATTAAAAACACCCAGAGAAAGAATGATTTGAAGCTGACATGTGATGAGGATCTGGTGAATGATCGCACTAAAGAATCAAACCACCAAGAAACCTTTGAAATTCCAAAAATCATTTAGAAAATCAGACGACATAACATCCTTTAGAAACGAGCCAAAGTCCAGAGTAAACAAACCTCTGAAATATGTTTTGGAAAACCAGGACAACGAGTGATGAAGGCTACTAGAAACGACTGAAAGGACAGTAGAGATAAAGTGTTTTCTACAAAGTATACAGATACTATAAAAGATAGTATAAAAGTATACATTTCTTTCTATTGCTTAGAGACCAAAACTGCATCAGTACCAGCTTCCACAGCAGTAATCAGATAAACTGCATCAATCTTCATTATGACGGTTAATACAAAAGGTTTCAGGTCTAAACGTCCCAGCAGTCACATCTGTCCGATTCATCCTTACAGACATCATCATCGTCAGTGACGACTGTCTGTCTGGAGTCTTACCTTCATCCCAGGAAGTTTCCACCGTCAGTTTCCCTCCAGGGTCCAGCCAATCAGAAAGCAGCAACATGTTGGGTCAGGTGGTGCCGCTTGTCCAGGAAGACCGAACTGTAAGGTCTGCTGCTGCTCCAGAGATGAAGGCAATAAAGTCCAAACAGAAACTTCACACACACACCAGCCAGGAGAGTGTGTGTAGCTGTCAGGAAAACAAAGGATGAAGTTCAGAGACCTGTTCAGTCCTCTGTCACCGAGATCATTCCTGAATTCAGCAGTAAGGTCTGATTTTCACTGGGAATTTCTGATCGGTAATTTAACATCAAACATCCAGCAGGCAGAAGGGAAAGAGTTCCTCTAAAGACGAGAAGCAATCGCTCCGGACTCGGATAAATGGGCGCCGGTTGGGGGTCCACCAGTTTTAGGGGGTTGTTTCAGGACAGGTTGTTCCCGATCCCGCTGTGTGCCACTGTCTGGTTCTGGTTCTGTTTAGGAATGGGCTCCGCTCCCCAGTTCCCAGACCCAGAAATGAGACAGTTTGGGCAGCGGGCCAGGACCGACCGGGGTCCTGAAACGTCCCGGAGAATGACCCGGAGACCCTGCTGTCGCCTCACATGAGCTTCAAACTGGAAGTCATACACACAGCTGCCGGCGGGCCGGGCCGGCGGGTCGGGCCGGGGCGGCAGTAAGTGTTTGGGTTTGTGGAGCCGACTGCGTGTCCTCAAGCAGGTTCAAGCTGGAGGGGATGGAGAAACGGTGGCGGACATGTTGGGTTTTGTTTCCCTTTGGACCAATCAAACAGTTCTGCTGCAAATAATCAAAGACCAGAAACTAAAAGACTGATTTTATAATACGGATAAATTCCTTTCAATAGACAAGATGGATTATTAACCAACATGAAAACAGGGATTGGAAATTAAAAGAACATAAAATCAAAAACACTTCAGACCGTCAGAGGCCAGTCCAGCTGTCTGGACAATATAAACCCAGTTAAACTGGTTTCAGTTTGTTAGTTTTCTACTGTGTGAACTCTGTGCATTTATCGTATCATTTACCATGTATTATGATACGTTTCCAATCACAATAATACTTTTGAATTATCGTTATAATAAATTCTGATTAATATTTTTTGAAAACTGTCCAAATTGATGTATCATTTTTACGATTTTCACCAATTTTGTTCCATGAACATATCAATAAATACCAATACATTTGAAATTATGATTAAATGCAGTTATAGTGAGCAGTTTACTGATATAAATAACTTTGTTCACGTCAGATGGGAATGTTTTTCACCAACAGGGTCTGTGATTGAGGGCTATACAGTGAGAAATACTTATTCACAATAATACAATAACTATTGTACTATAGTTATGGTGCAATCTATCATAATAAAACATGAACTCCCCATCGCCCACCTCTCAGTCCCACCAGCCTGGTTCAGTTAATCCAACTCCAGTCCATTTGCCTTGAAAGTCCGGTTCATTTGGGTTGATGTGAACGAATCACGGACCAAACAGTGAACTCTGGTCCGACTGCAAACCTCCGTCTGGGTTAGCTGAAGTGAACTCTGGATGAATTGCATCTGAATTTCCTAAGAAACTGTTTCCATCCTGGGAGGATAAAAACAAGAAGAGACAGATGCTGCAGATCTGCTACCAGTCTGTCGATGAGAGCTTCATCTGTTGGGGCAGCAGCATCAGAACCGGAGACCTAACAGGCTGGTTCTGTTCTGGTTCTGTTCTGAGGACTGTGGAACCTCTGAAGATGATGAAATGATTCTTTAGAAAATCAAGAACATTTAAAAACCCTGAGCTTCCTCTTCATCAGACTGTCACCATGTCTTCAGTCTGAAGCTTCTTCATGCTTAGAGCCGTCGACTCTTTAAGATCGTTTTATAATATTTCATTTCTCTCTGGGATCAATAGAGTGTTTGTGAATTAAACTGATTTTATTTGGAGCTTATGTTCTGTAAACGTTTTGGCTGCTCACTGAGGAGGATCTAATGTCTTCAGACAAGCTGCTTCAGATGTTGTAACATTTTCTCCTGCGTTCCTAAAGCCTGACCTTCAAACCAGCAGGATTCAGGTCACATGTTCCCATTTCTCATATCTGGGCCTTGTTTACTCCTCCAGTGAACAGACTCACCCTCCCCCCGACCCTCTGGCGCTTTGCTGTTGTATGAAAACACAGCTGACCCTCATGGCCTTCCACTGTTCCTGTCAAACCAACCGATTACTCCATCTGTCCGTCCATCCATCCATCCGTCCATCCATCCATCCATCCATCCATCCATCCTCGACAGGGTCACTCAGGTTAGACCAGTAAATCAGGACTTTCACATCCTTTACTTTGACAACCCAGAGCACCAGCTTCATTACTGCAGATGAAGCCCTGATCCATTTGACTCTGGTTCCGAAGGAGTCCAGCTTCCTCTGGGTGAACATTATGAGTCGAGTCTCTTTCTGGCATCTTCACAATCTGATGAACTCTGGTGGTTTAGGGTTGAAGACCATAACCGACTCTAAAACCCAGAAACCCTCAACAACCAGTTTCTCCACATCGTCTTCAGATCTGAAGACTAAAGATGGCGCCTCGGCGAAGTCCAACACGCTCTGGGAAAAACCGGACTTTATGGAAGAGATCACCTCCCATAAATCTTTCATTCTCACAATTCGATTCAAAACGATTATTCATAATGATTTCTGCTTTAATCTATAGATGTACAAAGGATCCTCATGATCTACTCCAGTCTGCTTAGCAAGAGACATTAAAGCGTCTTTTCCACTTCCTGTCTGCGTCCTACCTTTAGCTTTAACAAAGCGTCCCGAAGACAGCGCCACCTTTCTGCAGAAAGCCTCCACTGTGGATGATAACATAATAGTTTCCATCCTGGAGTTTTTAGAAATCTGACAGTCTTTGCTGTTATCTAGTGAAGAATTATAGAAAATATACAGAATTCCTCATCAGGTTGGATAATTGTTCCTGAAAAGTATTCATGTCGCCTACGGATAAAAAAATCAGGATAGTGGAAACGACGAGTTATGACAACATTTCTGTCAGATCATTTCTGCATTGAACATGACAGCAAACCTCTGACCAATCACAACGCACCAATCGCTCCGGCCATTAGGGCCGACCTCCAACACCTGGAGCTCAGATCCAGCTCAGCTTCCCTGGGAATTTGGTGAAAACCAAAATGAGTCCAAATGTTTGGCTGTAATGAAGACGGAGCCGTTGAATCTTTCATTTTTGGAGTTTTCTTTGTTTTAGTGCCTTCTGTCTGCAGTTCAGTACGGTTCTCATGGAAACGTCCCACATCGCTACCAAACGCAGGCGGATAGACAATGGATTTGATTTTTAATATCTGAACTGCAGTGAGTGAGAATCTTGACTCTTATGTGATTTTGAGCACATCCCCACTGAATAAACTGCAGAACCAGCAGCCATATTATTACTCTGAGGTTCACCTGAACCCAGTTTGATCCCAGATTGGAGCTGAAGTATCTGGGTAACTGCCCCATTTCCTCTCGCCGGACTCAAACATCCCAGCGTGTCTGAATGTCCTCATGATGCAGATCAGCCAGGAAACGTCACATTTCTAACATCCATCCTGACTCTGTCCGTGTTTAACGGAGGATTTACTACAATTTAGAGAAAAACATCGTTAGAGTGTTTGGCTTTTCTGTCAGTCTTAAATAATCCACCTTTACCTGCTAAAGCTCAGCAGTAACGTTGCTGAATATTCGTCACTGAAGTGACGTTTCCATCATGGAGGCTGATTCAGCCTGAAGTAACACTTTATATGAAACGAAGAGCAGAATCAGTGGAGCTGAGGATAAAAACAGAAACGCTGCAGAACGGATCAAACGGCGGAGTCAGAGTTGGAGAAGCCGACCTGTTTTACACACACACACACACACACACACACACACACACACACACACACACACACACACCCACACACACACCATACATTGTTAATGGGAGTGAAGCACTCTGTGTTGACTGTGGCTGAGCAGAGAGGCGGCGAGACGTCAAACAGCATCAGCATCAAACTGTGCAGAGTTCAACGTCGGCTCGCCGGCGCCGCCCTGCTGCCGCGGCACGAACACTGCACCCTGCCTGACCTGCAGGTGCTGCTACACCATGCCTGTGACCTTTGACACCTAAGTGTTAATGCTGCAGATACAGCTGGTCATGTTTAATGGAAACCATCTGAGGCTTTAACTGACATGAGCAACAACTTCTACCGAGAACCAAACTGTCAGGAAGCCAGGAGATTGTTTTATACATAACGATAAAGAAAACACTCTGACTATGATGTTTCTTAAAACATCATCATTTTCCTTCAGGACCAACCAGAGATTCTTCCCTTGAATCTCTGGGGACTCGTTGACCATCTCAGCACCAGAGGTCCTAACATCATTCAGATCTTCTGTCTTAAACTAGATAAGTTTCCAGACTGGTTACGGTTGAAATACTAAATATTTAACTATGAAATGATCAAATATGTATTTGTGTCTATGAAAATGACTGTTCTGCATTCAGAGGGATGAAGGACAGCTGAGTCTATTAACGGTTAATGTTTCCGTTTAGTCAGGAGAAACTTGTGCAGGTGGAAGTTTTGACATCCCACCAACTTTCCATCAAGTTGATCCGAACCAGGATAAATAAACGCCTCCAGCAGACACTCAGCCTCCATCCGCTGTAAATCCAGTCCGCCTCGCTAAGGTCCAATAACGAGCCTGCTGGGACGGTTAAAGTCCTCGGTTCAAATCCCAGCAGTGTCTACTTCCTGACGTTATGTGGTACCGACCCATCTAACTGTTTAACAACCCAAACCCAGTCCGCAGCTCTGTGAGGATGAACTGATGTTAGCTGTGCTAACCGTAAAGCTGCAATCATTTACATGCAGAAGAACTTGTTAGCTGTGCTAGTTGTTAGCGCTAGCTAGAGGCTGTAGCCAGGGGGAAAGGTTAGCGTTTCAGTCCTGCTGCAGGTGAACATCCTGCATGAACAGATAAACTCCACACTAATCAGAAACCACAAGAGTCTTGGTCCAAGCAGTTTCTACATAATGCACTTCATCAGTCTAATTTTTACTCCAGTGTCTCCTAAGTAGGACCAGACAGGACTGGAATTGCTTATTTATGAAGAATTAAGAACTTTTATCTATTCTAAATTTCCTCATTAATGTATTTCACTCCAGGAAAGTTGAGCCTGAATCATTTGTTTCAACATAAAAACCAAAAACGTTCAAGAAACTCAATTAAAAAATGATCTGTGTTGAAGTAAAGTCAAATATTCCCTGAAGCGGACCAGGCAGAGTCTTAGGAACCGTCTCAGACCTTCGGGGTCAAGCAGCTGGACTCAGACACCCTCAGTAAAAACACTCGGCGGCCTGTTTGAAAGTCGTCAAACTGCATCTAAAGGTTTCTGACAGGTTCTTGTGTTCCCGGGCCGAGCTCTCTGTTTGCACTAATTAACACCTCCATTGTGTTCTGCTCCCAGTTGACCCGTTTCCAGCTCAAATAACCCCTAACATGAAACCTACAAACCTTTGAAGCTGCTACATGAACACAAGAAAACCACTGGCGATAATTTAATTTGATGTTGGTGTTACCACCCTGCTGCCCCTGTGGTTCCATCATGACCCAGATAATTCAGGGTATTTGAAACCCCGGGGTTTTGTACAGAACAACATTTTCTGAACCTCCAGAATAACGAAAGCATGAATGAAAGCCACTGAAGCTTTGTTTAGTGGTAGCTCTGCTCATCACCTGCTAAATGTCTTCAGTGAAGCATGGGGGTTGCTGTGTAATGATGCGGGACAGATGGGTTCTGATTGGTGTTGGGGTTAGTAGGAGGAGACCTTTCACATTAAAAAGCACTGATCATGGTGCTCAAGTTGAGCTAACCTCAACACCAACGTACGGACGTCTCCACTGAGGAAACATCGTTCCCTCCATCGTTCAGTGACATCATGGGTTCTGGGTTCTGGTGATCGGTTGAACCCGGTCAGGGAACCAGCTTGTCTAGAGACGCTGTGTGTTAGCTGGTTAAAGCGTCTGGGTCATAAACAGAAGATCCTCTAATTCCAGCTTTATCATTAATTTACCTCAACTAATGATATCAGGTGCAAAATAATTTCCTTTGAAAGACAGAAAAATGTCCACATGAGGTCAAACTCTGGATTCTTTGTTTTAACTGTAAAATCTGGACAAAGGTTCTCCACAGTAATCCTGATCCATTCGGTTCAGATTCTTGATGCCATGATGAGATCATGGCTGCCCAGATTAGATGGTTTCCTGAAACTCCTGACTCCCAGCCAGCTCAAGTGAAGACAAGAGGCTGTTTGTTTCCTGTACTGTAGATGTACAAACACAAATCTCTCCCATCTTCTTCTGAAAAACATTAATCTCCATTTTCCATCAATCCGATCATTCCTCACATGCTTTCCTCCTATAGATCTCCAGCAGCTGTTAGACGGTGAGTTTTGTGGATGAAGGACGGACAGCATCTCCATGATTACAGCTGCTCCTAAATGCCATTTCAGGTCAGTGGATTAGGATGCTGCCTTAATGCTGCAGCAGTGTGTGTTTGTGTGTGTTTTGTGGTGGATTAGTCTTTATTTGAAGTGTGAGGTCTGATTTAATCTGCAGGTCGCAGTAAACAGATGCAGTGATCCGGCCTGTGTGAACGCAGCGTTCCCTGCCAGTGTTATACAACACACTCTGGAGATTAACGCGGCGATTTCACTGTTTTAGCACCGCTGGTTCCTGCAGAGGGTGATGCCATTTGATACACGCGTTAGGACTGATACCGCCGCCTCCGATGGGCGAGGGGAATCTGGTGTCACTTACGGACCGGACCGTTGGATGGTCCAGTTCAAACAACCGACACATCCTCAGGTCATCAATCACCCCAACTGGAACCGGTCCATCATTTCATTACAGACACAGAACCAAACATCCTACAGACACGAAGCTGACCTTGAGACAATAATGGAGAAGTGTCAGATTTTAGTGCTTGTAGAATTTCTCTTTAGTCTTTGGCTAAAGACCATGAGCCATTTCTCCCGCTAGCGCTAGGCTAACGCATTTGTTCTGGTTGTATTTACCCAGAATGCCCTGCATTGTAGTCCACTTCTTGCTTTTGGAGCCGTTTCTGGTCTGCTTGGCTTTCACTTATGCATTCAAACTGAACCAGAGTTCACTTCAACCGAACAGAGACCAATGTTTGGAGACGGACCAGAGTTTGGGTCAAAGGTCGATTGTGCATTCACACCTCAGAAAAAGGAAGCAGACTTTCTACGCTGACGGACTGGAGTTGGAGTGAGGCAGACTAAAAACATAAAGTTTTTATGTCTATAGATAGTTACAACAAGACTGAACCTGAAGTTATCACCATGGAAACACAACATCTTTACAGAGGAGCAGCATTACTGAAGTTTAGATTAGATTTTAAAGTTTTTCTGGGAGAACTAGTTCACAGGCTAGTAGTAGAACATCTTATAAAACTAGTCAAAGTTATTTGTGTTTTCTGAGAGTCGGACACTGAGGAGGATGTGGCCAGCTGTGGTGATGAGAACCGACCAGCTGTGGTGATGAGAACCGACCAGCTGTGGTGATGAGAACCGACCAGCTGTGGTGATGAGAACCGACCAGCTGTGGTGATGGGAACCGACCAGCTGTGGTCATGGGAACCGACCAGCTGTGGTGATGAGAACCGACCAGCTGTGGTCATGAGAACCGACCAGCTGTGGTGATGAGAACCGACCAGCTGTGGTGATGGGAACCGACCAGCTGTGGTGATGGGAACCGACCAGCTGAGGTGATGAGAACCGACCAGCTGTGGTCATGAGAACCGACCAGCTGTGGTGATGAGAACCGACCAGCTGTGGTCATGAGAACCGACCAGCTGTGGTCATGAGAACCGACCAGCTGTGGTGATGAGAACCGACCAGCTGTGGTGATGAGAACCGACCAGCTGTGGTCATGAGAACCGACCAGCTGTGGTCATGAGAACCGACCAGCTGTGGTGATGAGAACCGACCAGCTGTGGTGATGGGAACCGACCAGCTGTGGTGATGGGAACCGACCAGCTGAGGTGATGAGAACCGACCAGCTGTGGTGATGAGAACCGACCAGCTGTGGTGATGAGAACCGACCAGCTGTGGTGATGAGAACCGACCAGCTGTGGTGATGAGAACCGACCAGCTGTGGTCATGAGAACCGACCAGCTGTGGTCATGAGAACCGACCAGCTGTGGTCATGAGAACCGACCAGCTGTGGTCATGAGAACCGACCAGCTGTGGTGATGAGAACCGACCAGCTCTGGTGATGAGAACCGACCAGCTGTGGTCATGAGAACCGACCAGCTGTGGTGATGAGAACCGACCAGCTGTGGTCATGAGAACCGACCAGCTGTGGTCATGAGAACCGACCAGCTGTGGTGATGAGAACCGACCAGCTGTGGTGATGAGAACCGACCAGCTGTGGTCATGAGAACCGACCAGCTGTGGTCATGAGAACCGACCAGCTGTGGTGATGAGAACCGACCAGCTGTGGTCATGAGAACCGACCAGCTGTGGTGATGAGAACCGACCAGCTGTGGTCATGAGAACCGACCAGCTGTGGTCATGAGAACCGACCAGCTGTGGTCATGAGAACCGACCAGCTGTGGTGATGAGAACCGACCAGCTGTGGTCATGAGAACCGACCAGCTGTGGTGATGAGAACCGACCAGCTGTGGTGATGAGAACCGACCAGCTGTGGTCATGAGAACCGACCAGCTGTGGTGATGAGAACTGTCTGTATGAGTTTAGATTTTAAGTTCATAAAGTTCATTTGTGTCCAGAAAGGCTTTTTTTACTGCACACATTGGTGTGTAAATGCTAGAAACGGCAAAATCATCAAAATAAAAATCATTAATGACAAAATGAAGGCCTTAGTTTGGACCCTGAGTGTAATTTAGATTTTATTATAGCAGGAAGAAATGTATATTTGCACATCTAAATT
Organism: Xiphophorus couchianus; assembly: GCF_001444195.1. Lineage (NCBI taxonomy): Eukaryota > Metazoa > Chordata > Actinopteri > Cyprinodontiformes > Poeciliidae > Xiphophorus > Xiphophorus couchianus. Next base: position 25,060,942 of record NC_040249.1, read on the forward strand.
TTATAGTTACGTTTCATAGTTCGTGTAAATGGATCTGAAAACCAGTCTGCAGGTTTCAATAATCTACCGATTAACTAACTGCGTCACAGTTTGGTTATTTTTACAAACATTTGAAATATCCTTACCGCCAATGAAATGATCCGGCTCGTGTTTCCTCTGGAGATTAATCAGCTGTTGCTAAGCAGAAAAGTTTCCCACCTTCACAGGAAGGAATGAAATTTTCTCTCCACTGTTTTACCGCCTTTGTTTTTACGTCCCTGAATCCAACAGCATCCAACCGGAGCAACGAAGTGGAAAACGGCGCTTACTCTCAAGATGGCGAAAGATAATTAAACAAGAAAAAAATGGCGACAGCGCGCCGGTGATGGGGGATGTGACGTCATGTAGGAACTATTTTAAAGTCCAGTCAAAATGGATCCGTGGACTGTATTAAATTAAATATACAAACATCAGCGACTCCTTAAAAATCTCAGGAACTGTCTGCGATGACAGAGACCGGAAATGTTTCCACATTAGGAACAAATTTTAATCACCATAAATGCAAAACTTTTCATTCACAATGAAACCCTGCTTGAACCTAACAGACAGAGGTGTGACCAAGTCACTGAGTTGCAAGTCTCAAGTAAGTCTCAAGTCTTTGTCCTCAAGTCCGAGTCAAGTCTCAAGTCAGGAACCTTTAATTTCAAGTCATTTCGAGTCGTTTTTATTTTATTTTATTTTTTATAATTTGCAATTATACATAAAATTCAAATAATAGACCATTTGTTCGTGTAGCTGAACACAAAGTATAAAAAACATTTTTAAATTGGACCACTTTATTGCCCAGTTCTGTTAAACTTGATATTCAATAAAAAAGACGAAAATGCTGACATTTCCACAGCACAATACAAAGAACCATAACAGCAGTTTTTTCCTCTTTTCTCTGACCTGTCAAAACAATATATTGTCAATATAATTTCCCAACATAGATGTCTTCAAATACACCAACCATCCTTAGATGATACTAGACCCGGCTCATCATCATGATGGGACAGAGAGACTCTGTTCCCTGTGTTCAGGTCCAGAATCTGCTTTCTGTTCCGGAGCCCCGCTCACTATCCACCGGCTTCCTGAGCTAACACGGTGCACATTATTTGTGGAGGCATTTGAAGGACCGGATTTATGGTAAATAATCACCAATTTAACCCGGAGTACACATGCTAACACGAAGTTAGCTAAAGTCAGCTATCTTACAGCAAAAGAAAAGCGCCACCTACCGATCTTTGTGAAGCTTCAAATGCCGGACAAAGTTGGACATCGTGGCATTTCCATCCGATATTCTCTTCTTGCATGTTTTACAAGTTGCAGTTCGGTTTTTAGTCGAAAGTTCATAACCTACGTAGCCAAAAGAAATTACTCGCGGAAGCATATTCGAGCGGTTATTTCGTATTTCGTTCCCTGAGCTCTGTAGCTTTGCCGCGTTTTTTTAAACGTCCAAATCCTGTTAATTTGATTGGTTGTGCTGCAGCTACGTACACATACATACATAAGGAGAGAGGAAAACCATAGTGACGGTCTGCGCATATTGATACGGAATGAGTGACATTAATTAATGACGCCACTTTATAAATAATGTGTTTTAAATTTTAAGACTTTGAGTAAAAAATATCAAGTCTTTTCAAGTAAACAGCTTCAAGTCGAGTCAAGTCTCAAGTCAATGGCATGAAAGTCAAAGTCAAGTCCGAGTCTTTGAGCATTTTTTCAAGTCAAGTCTCAAGTCGTGATTTTAACAACTCGAGTCTGACTCGAGTCCAAGTCATGTGACTCGAGTCCCCACCTCTGCTAACAGATAATAATAATAATAATAATAATAATAATAATAATAATAATAATTTCCTGTCTGAACTAAAATCTCTGAATCCCTCAAATTTATTATTAATAAAAATAGCAATATATTTCTTTCTAATTAAATAAAATATTTCCCCAAAACTGACTATTTTTTTATTTAGTTAATTTTGTTTTTTGTTTGCTTGTATGCTTTTTCTACTTTCTTTTAATTAATTAATCTTTTATCTGAAATATGTATTTCTATATTTCTTAAATTTATCCTTTGATTGTCTAACCATGGATTCTGTTTATATCTTGTTTTTGATGTGATTAATTAATGCAGAACCTGATTGTTTTGTTTGGGCAGCAGGGAGAAAATGAGAAGAGGAAAAATGATAAAAATCTGTTTTATGATTTCAATAATGTAAAATTAAAGAGACTTTTGTTGACGCATCACCTGAATCTGCCTTATTTCATACATTTACCAATAACTCTACAAGATGTTAAGCTTTATTTTACTGGTTCACAATAACATTTGATAAGTTCATGAAGCAGCTACATGTCTGACCTCTGACCTCTGACCTCGGGTGAACAGATGTCATTTTCCCCGTTAGCCAGCAGCTGAAAGGTTCTGCTCAGATGTCGGTCAGGTTCTGGGGATTTTCTCAGATTCCTGAAGTTTCTCCTAGTAGTTTGGTAATAAAGGTGTGAAGTCAGTCCTGATGTGAACGCCGCAGCGCCGATTCAGACCCAAACAGAACCGTTTTACTTCAGAGGCTTAGAGCTGTTGAGCACATCCAGAGCTCCGCTAAGCTGCCGAGGCAAAATACGCTTTGTTTGCTGAAAATCTCCTCAGAAAGCCTCACAACAGAAACACAGGACAGATTATCCGCTGCTGGAGAGGAAATGAAATTCTTCAGATGGGGCACTTAAACGGGCTCAGGGATGATGCTGTGTGTGTGTGTCAGTGTGTGTGTGTGTGTGTGTGTTTCCTGAAACTGTTTCAGAAACTGAGTTCATGATGTCATCCTGGTTGTTATATTTCTTCCAAAATTGTTGAGTTTCCAGTTGTTCATGAAGGACTGATAAGTTCAGACAGCAACCGTCGCTGCGCTCAGTTTCCAGCTGCAGTTATCGCGTCTGTGATGGTTTTCTATGAGTTTGAAGTTTCCACATGTTTATTCTACCTGAATGTCCCCCCACAACCTTTCAAACTTGATATTTTTTCTGGACTTTGACTAGACCGCTCCACCACTACAGCGGGCAGCAGGTGCAAATGCATTGAAAACACATGAATGACACAAACTCAAAAATACAAACACACACACACACAAAAAATAACACAAACAAAAAAAATGCTGCAATCACAGAAGCAAAGATGCCTGAAATATCAAAAACAACAGAAAATATAAAAACTTGCTCCAAGTCCTCCAGGCCACTAGGGGGAGTGGACCAACAAACAATATGGGAGCCGGCAGTAAAGACTTGATGTCACAATCTAACAGGAAGTCCAGGAGAAAGTTGGAGAAATAAAGGAAAAGAGTCTTTTATAATTTTATAGGTTAGCAGCATATTAACAGAGGTAACGTTACCTCCACCAGGCTCCCCCTGGTGGTCTGGAGGACTTTATCTTTGCTGTTGTTTGGATATTTTTAAAATATTTTTTCAGTGTACATAATTCATGTGTAAACTGTTTGCACCAGTCGTCCGCCATCTTGACTATTTCCTTCAATCTGCTCCGAATGTGAATCTTAACATTTTACTCTGAAAATCTTCAAAGTTCATGATGGACTTGATGACGGCAACGGGTTGTTCTGGTTCTGGTTGTTCTGCTGGGCAGCAGCAGTTGCTGCTCTGACATCATTGCTGATGTCTTTCAACCCTGGAGCTGTTTTATAACAAACCTGAACTATGACAGCCAAACTGCTTCTAAACTGAAACGATGATCAGATATTCAGTTCATTTCATGATCAGCTAATCGAAGCAGTGAGGGTGTACTTAGTTTCCTTTCTCATCTTTTCCACTTTCTGTTCATGTTTGCTCATTAAATCCCAACAGGCTGGAATCTGTTGTGGGTTTTTGTATATTTGAGGTTTATAGGCTGTAAACACCTTTTATTACATCCTGATATTTAACGCGTTTGAACTGAATATGTTTCTGATTTGAGCTTCAGACTTTCATGAAGCTGAAACCTAAAATAAAACCAGTTTGTGGTAAATTGAATCTGGACATTGATGGAAAACTATTTTGTGCTGAATTGTTGGTGAAAACTGAACCATCTGCTTTAAGAACGAGACTGGAGATTTTCCTCCAGTCGAACCAGTTCAACAGAACCCAGTGACCCATCAGGAAACTGGTTCCCATTAAGGGTTTTCAGGAACCAGTTCGACTGGCAGGAATCGGGAATTTGAGGGATATTCTCAGGTTTTGTGTTGGCGCCGTTTGGATGCTGGATCATCCCAGTAATGATGCTGGGCTGAGATCCGACGCGGTTCTCCTCACCGTCACGGACCCAGAACCAGCTGGTTCTGACCAGGTTGTGATAGGTTTGGGTTTTCCACTACAGATTAGTTTGATTCCACTTTTTATTTTTATATTGTTTAGTTTTAATAAGTTAAAGTAGCAGTTTTAGTTTTTTAATTCAGAGTATTGAGATTATTTTATGTCATTTTATTCGTTTTAGTAAACTGTAACGGTTTTGGTTCTGGATAATTGGAGTTCTGCTGTTCGGGATGGAAACCCAGTCCTGAACCTTCAGAACTTATTATATCTACATTTTAAATATTTGGCTGCAGAGAATCATTTCTTGTGGTAACATATTAATATGCATCGAGGGAGAAAACATCAGGATCTTCATTTTCTGTTATTCATGGAAAAGTAAAGATTAGTGAACATAAAGAAAACAATAAAAACTAATTAAAGCTAAAGAAATGTACATCTAGAATGTGCCGACAGTCTGAGGTGATTTTCACTGTTGGACGATTCAGTTACTTCCTGATGACTCACTACTGCCCTCTGGCGGCCGTTCAGTTAAAGGAGAATTAAATCATCACCTGAAGTCTTCATCATCCTCATCATCCTCATCATCTGCAAACCAAAGTTAAACCATCAAACTGTTTTTAATCAGCAGACACTTTTTAATAGTTTCAGATAAAATCATCTGTAAAATAGAAACAATTAAAGGTAGAAGAAGAGAAATATATAAATAGATCCCAGTCCTGGCACAAAACTTGAATTAAATTACTGCAACAGTAATTTTATATTTACTGTTGCAGAAGTTTAAAGATAAAAATTGGGAATAATAATAATGAAAAATGGGATTAATGAGTTAAAATGTTTCTTTTACAAAATTAACCAAATATTTATTAAAGTGTTTGATTTGTTCACTTTGTTCTGTTTCAGTTGAAAAATGTTTGTGATTTGAACCATTAATTAAATGGAGTTTAAAGGAATCTGATGGTTTATTAGAAGTTTGTAACATGAGTTTCATCTCATTTCATTTCTGATTTTCCTTCCAGGATCTTCATCAGGATTAAATCAACTCCTTCAAAATAAAACGATTTTATTTAGAATTAAGCATTTATGTGATGCTTGAACCGTTACAGTCACACCCAGACTGGTTTTTCCTCCCAGTGGTTCCCGTTACGAACCGATGCTAACGGCTAACGGCCGAACGCTGCTGGTCCCGTTTCCGTCTGAATAAATAATCCTGAATGTTTCTCTCCATCCAGACACGTTGAGTTTCCCCTCAACGTGTCTGGATGAGGTTCTGAGTCAGTCAGGGCTGATAGTGTCTGTACTGGGACTGAGGCGCAGCAGGGTTGCTGGTTCCAAACCGGAGCGGCGGCGTTGAGCCAGCAAAGGGAGTCCTGTAACTGTGGGAGGAGGGGAGTCCGAACCCGGCGCCCAGGCCCGGCACCGCCGGGCCCCGCCCCGCTCCGGGCCCCGCCCCCAGCATCCCGGCGTACGGCGGCGCCCCGTAGGAAAGTCCCAGGCCTCCAAAGGGCCGGTGGGCGTGCTGGCCAGGGGCGGGGATCACAAGCGGCGCCACGTTCCGGCCCGGCGTGTCGAAGGAGAACTCCGGCGGGGGGCTGCTGGGCTTGGAAGGCGTGGAGGTCAGGGGGTCGAACTCCTGGCCTCCTGCTGAGCCGTACAGAACCGGAGGGAAGGAGGCGGCGTAGCCTTCAGGGGCCACCGGCAGCGGCGGCGTGGCGGCCGGGGAGGACAGCACGCCACTCAGCAGGGGGCGGGTCCAGTCGTCCTTGAAGATCTGGACGGTCAGCGTGGCGACGAGCGGCAGCAGCCGGTTGGTGACGTGGGCCAGAACCAGCTGCTCGTTGGCATCCCGCCGGATCCGGACGTGGGCGGAGCCAGCCTGAGCACAGAGAGGGTCAGAGGTCAGAGATATTCAGCCAGAACTGAGGAAACAGCTCGTTCCCATGACAACCCGACAGCGCCAACGCTTGGGTCCGAAGAGAACGTCGATGTGGATCCAAACAGTGAACGCCGGTGTGTGTCCCGGCCTCGCTCTCCTCATGAGGACGATCAAACGTGGAAAAGGACACAGAGAGAGAGGGAGGGCAGGCGGGCGGGCGAGCGAGCGGCCCCGGGGGCAGGAGTGCAGTCAGGGGGGTCAAATGGGTTTGGACAGCTGCTCCGTTAGCGCTGGGCCAACAGCGAGCAGAAACATCCACACATGACAACAAGCAGCACCGCGGGGCAGCGATAGCTCCAAAAACCATCACAGCAGGCAAAACAAAGGTAAACACTGCAGGCTGCGCCACCTGCAGGCCGGCAGAGGAACTGCACCTCACAGGACAACTACACTCAACTGAGACTTTCAGTTTTTATTCATGGTTATTGTGCCACAGGTTATTGTAGAAGTGGCACTTCTACACATGATGATGTTTTCAGTGTTTCCACAACAAGAACTTTCCTTCATCTTGTTGTTTTTCTGCAGCAATAATCATAAATTTATCCTAAATGAACAAACCCAGTCTGACTGCTGCAGATCTGGAGGAATTTTTATTTACAGTCAGTTTCATCCATCAACTTTATGCACAGTAACCATGAATGTAATTAACTTAAAATAACATTAGGCATGTTTCATTCTTAAAGTTTGTTCCAAGACTTTTGGTAGCGTGTTTATTAAATCCTTTAGCTTTGTCTGGTACTCTGCATTATTTCACTATTTTATATTCTTTTATCTATTTGATTTATTTTAGTGTGTGGGTTTGTTGTGTAGTCTGTCAACTGACTTATTATTTTATGTTTTTTTTATTTCTACTTTTCGGTTTCAAAAGAAAAAAATTAAGTTTGATGAAAGAATCAAAATATTTTCTTAAACTTCAAATTTATGGTAAATAAAAGCTGAAGAAAATAAATATTGTTTCTCTCTGTTGATGTATTATATAAAAACAACTGCTAAAGTATTTCAGAACTAAACATTCCTGCCTTACATTAATCCATCATGGCCGCCCGTTTCTTTTCCACTAAAATATATTTTTGGTCCTAAAAACAACAAAACATTTGTGAATAAAGAGTTCAGATGGTAAAATAAGAGTCTGGATTGTTCCACCAGGAGGTTCTGAATCCCTGATATCATGAAAAGCTGTGCCGTGTGTTAAATGGGCTCCAGCTGAGCGGTTCTGCTGAGTAATCGGACCTTTTGTCTCCGGGTCTCCCCGCTCCCCGGCCAGCTGGACCCGGAAGACGACGTCAGAACCGACTCAGCGCGGTGACGGTTGGTCCGCATGAATGACTCATCCCGCCTGGATGGGCCCACCGCTGACGCTCTCAGCCCACCAATCACAAAGCACCCAGACCCACCAGCCGTCCAATCACAGCCACCTACCAGAGACCCAAAGCCAACGGTCCAGAAATGCTCGTTCCGGACCTCCAGGACGCCGTCCAGAGTCGACACCTGAGTGGACACAAACAGAAACAATCTGAGTCTCTAAAACAAAGATCAATAAATTTTAAATTACAATAAACTGGAAGACATTTTAAATATCCAAAATAAAGAAACAACAAATAAAATGAATTATGAAAACAAAACTGTCCTTCAAAAAGACCCACAGAACAAAACGGAAAACTTTCATCACTCAGTTTCTGAAAGAGAAAAGCGATAAATCAAATGGAAATTATTGAGTTCATTTTAATTTATCATCCGATTTATTGCTTATAGTCACTGGCCAATAAATCTCTGCACATTTTGATATGAATAATAAACCATTTCAGCTGTTTATGTTGGATTTATCCCAGATTAGGAGCAACTGGGTTGGAAACTCATGATGAAAGAAAATAAATCTAAAATTCTTAGAGTCTACAGGTATAATATAAATTAATTATATTATATTATATTATATTATATATATTACATTGCATTACATTATATTACATATTACATTATATTACATTATATTTTAGCACCAACATCGGTGCAGCTCTGATTCATAAAACCAGGCTGATTTTAATAACTGATGTTTGTTTCCATCTTGTTGCTGTTTGTGTTTCTGAAGGGGAGGGAGTCGGTCATGTGACTGATGATGATGCAGCAAAGGATTGTGGGATGCTTAACTGAACCAGAGAAGTAATGCCAGTGGTGTCATCGGTTTCCATGGTGTTGGAAGAGATTAATATTATTGGTAAATATTGATGTTTCCTCCAAACCTGCAGCTGAACATGAATCTTGTCCTTTATTCAGTTTGTCCTGCATTGACCTTTAACCTTTAACCTGTCGGGTTGAGCGCTTTACGCTCTGACGTTGGGCTGAATCTGCTGGACTCAGAGCTTCTCCTCTAAACTTTCTTCAAGTAGTCTGGATTTGACCTTTGACCCTTTCTGTACTTGCTTCTATCAGATTATTAAAGACATATTTATTCTTTGGCGATGTGTGAAACATATGCATCTAAACATTTTGTCTCAAAATCCTAAACCTCTCCACGGTCAAACGTTCACATTTCTTAGTTATTGTTATTATTAATATTATTATTATTAATAATAATTATGACCCAATCTGGATAAATGGTTGGATCTGAATATTTCTCGGTTCCTGCTGCTGTGATGCAAAACTAACGAATGTTTGAACTAGTCCCAGTCTGAAACGCCTCCAAACCAATAAATGTAGCAAAAATAATTTTATTTTACTTCTTTCATCCAAAGATAAAATCCTGATGAGTTTAGAGTGAAGGGTTCGATCCAAGACGTTTTTCTGACGCGTCGTTTTAACACGTCTGCATGATGATCCGTTAATCTGACGATTCACACCAGGAGGAAACGTCCCAGTGTTTCAGATTAAGCTTTAATAAATGCAACCATGCTGCGTGTTTTCATAACTTTGAGGTTTGAATAGTTTTACAAGCTGTCATAGGAACATTCAGACATGACCTCTGACCTCTCTGAGAAGCTTGTCCAGCTGGCCGATGATGTGTGACGGCGTAGTCTGAGAGAGACAGGAGGACAGCAGTGAGACATCCGACAGCAACATGGAGGCTAAACATGAGCGGCGGCGTCTCTGACCTGCAGCAGCACCTTGCCGCTGTAGACGCTCATGGGATACATGGTGCCAAAGGTCATGAGGGCGATGGCGACGGCCGACGCCGTGTCCACCGCGTTGTAGTTACTGGACACAGAGAGGAGGACGGCGTGAGACGGACCCAGACGGTGTGGGACGCGGGACTCTGAGTGCTTACTTGATTTCTATCAGCATGTAGGTGACGCAGAGGGACGTCGCTCCGGCCAGGTTGATGAGGACAAACGGGTTCATCCGAGGAAGCAGGACGCTGCTGAGACCCGGAACGACGCCGCACAGACTGGAACCGAGCGGAGAAACAGAAACGGGATGAGAGACGGGATCTAATCCGGTTTGAACCAGCAAACCGAATCCAGAGCTAAACGGCTCCAGCTGGAATCCTGCAAGGTGAAAATGTTCATCACTGGAAAAGCAGCTTCAGACCAAACGTCCATAAAACATTTTTAATTCGTTAAGTTTAGGCTCAAACCTGAAGCTCCGCCCAGTTTTGATCTGTTTATGTGTCATAAATATTAATGTGTTTGTTTCTGAGGTGATTTGACAGAAAAGTTCATTTCTGAGTGAAAGTGAACATAAATACCAATAATTAGATCTATCAGCTGTTCACACGGCGATGAAAGCAGATTAAATCAGATCATATTTCACAGAATTCGTCACAATCTGAGCAAAAAACAAAACCAACCTGTGGAAAAGTCCAACTTTCTGTCAGCTTTTTAACTTGTGAATTGTTCTGTTGTAAAGTTTCTGCCACATTTTTCTATTTATTTATAAGTTTCACAAACACAATGAAAAGTTTTGTTACCAAAACCAGAACAGAACAATCTGATCCAGTTTCCCAAAGTGATGGAGGTTAAACAAACCGACAATAACAACATAAATAAACCCATTTCTAGAGAGGTTATTATTTCACTTTACATTCATTCATTCATAAGCTGATCAAATTCAGGCTTTAATTTGGCATCAGAAACCTAATCGATTCACAAAGCTTCTCAACATCTGGGTCAAAACTTCACAGAAACATTTAAAGCAGAACAGAACCAGCCTCATCGGATCCAAACCTCCTGAAGAAAAAACAGTTTTCTGTTTTATCTAGAAAGTTCATCTCCTTTCAACAAAAACATCAAGTTCTTGTTTTGTTTTAAATGGAAGATGAATAAAGTTTATTGTTATAATGTTTGACCAGACCGGAGTGACAGGACGAAGCCGGACCCGGTTCCTGTTGGGTTCCTGCTGCCTCCAGCTGAGACGTTTGGTTCTGGAAAAAGGCCGATAAATGAAAACGTGGACCAATCCCAGCAGAACTAATGGACTTTAGGGCTCATTAACTGGGACGGACCCAGTAAAGCAGTTTGAAACAACTGAGTTATGAACATTTTTATTTCTCCATCTCAGCAGAAACATTCAGATAAATCCTAACAACAAACAGGATGAATCGGTTCTAATCGGTTCTAATCGGTTCTAATGGTTCTAACTCCGGTGGGAAACAGCAGAAGAAGAAAGGTTCAGCTTTCTGCCACCTGTGGATCCGGGAACGGTTTGGGATCAGGCTGAAGGGCACTTCGGCAGGACTCTGGTCTTAATGCGACGTGACACGTGAAGACGAGGCGTGGGAGGACGTTCCCATGATGCATCACGTGAGCAGGACGCTTTTAGCCGTGGCGGCTGAGTGACGGGGTGTCGGGTCGGTTTAATCAGGAAGTGACTGATGGGCGTCTAATAGGAACCGGCCGCTCATCAGTGGCTGCTGTCATCAGACCCAACAGGTTTCACCACTGGTGACACAAAACCAGCTGGATGTGGCCTAGAATACGACCAGAGCGTTAAAACACGGTGGTGGAGGAGTGATGATCTGGGCTGGGTTTACAGCTACAGACCAGGACGCAAACAAACACCAAACATCCACAAGCTGTCAGTAAAATTTAAATCATTTCAGCCACTCATTCAGACATGTTGGTGGACAAAGTGACGAGTTTCTTTACTTCAGTTCTGATCCACTGGTCAAATAATACTAAAGTTAAAGTAAAAGTAGCTGTTAAATAGTTAAAGTGCTGCAGTATGTGTTTTCTGAGAAACTACTGAGAACTTAAAAATGACAAGGCATTTCATCTGAGCAGAGCTGGAAAAATCAGGAACATTTCAGCTACAAAGGTCAGATCAGTAACTAAAATAATTTTATCCGAACCTAAAGCGGGTTCAGATAAAGGGATGGATGAGAGACGCAGCCGCCATTTCCACCCAGTGGGAAACAAAATGGTTTAAACTGCATATCAGCGTCTGTTGAAATTCACTGCATTGACTTTAATTTACTCCACTGACACAAACAGAGAAACAGAGAAAAAGTTTTACTTTCATCCATAAAATGAAGTGAAAGTAAAAAGTATAATTATCAAAAACTGAACTTCAGTATTTGAGGAACTTCCTGTTGCTACTGGCCAAATCTCTCAGATGAAGACGAACTGATCAGTAAACCGAGAGCTTTGCCTTTTGGTTCAGCTGTTTTCACCACAATCACTGCAGACGCGTCATCAACCCGTCATCCATCTGCTGCTCAGTCACAAACAAAACCTGAGACACTTAAACTCCTCCACCTGGCCAGGGCCCGGTCTACGACCTGAAGTAGGCAGGTCAACACCATGGCCTCAGAGTGGAGGTGATGATTTTCATCAGGCATCTAATCAACTTGGTTTGGGTCTTTTAACAGATTCTGACTTTAATAATTAGAAACTTCTGTAGTCTGAGTATTTTCAGACAGTTTCTTACTAATAATTACATAAAGAAATCAATTTTAGTCCAAAAATAACAACAAAAGTTCTGTCTGAGCTTCAGAAAGTCGGAATAAATGAACCAGAAACTGGTGAAGAACCGCTGCCAGAACCAGAAACCCAAACAGCGCCGGCCCGGTGTTCCAGGAACAGATTAACGGGTCAATGAAAACCTCTGCAGGCGGAACATCCGAGTGTCAGACTGAATATCCGGCGCGTCAAAAGTCAGCGCTGCGGGGCGGCGTCCGTCGGAGGCGTGGAGTTGTCACCACGAAGCGAAGCAAAGCCAGGCGAAACGCGGCGCGGCGCCACGAGGAGTTTGTCATTAGATGTTTAGTAACAACAGCGGCGTGGATGTTAGCACATAATTAATGTCAAAACACGCCGTGATGCTCGCTGCCCTCCGGCTGGACAGAGAGAGGAAGACGAGGAAGCAGGAGGAAGATGAGGATCAACATTCCAGCTCTTCCTGCTGGTTTCCAGCAGCTCCTGAATAATGGAGGCGCTGCAGAAGGACGGCGGTTCTGGGAATCAGGAGAGCAGGTTCCTGTTCACCTCAGGACACGGAGCGTCTGTCTGAGACCGGGCAGAACCGGATCAGAACCAGGGCCAGAACCAGGCCCAGAGCTGGGCCAGAACCAGGCCAGAACCGGATCAGAACCAGGGCCAGAACCAGGCCCAGAGCTGGGCCAGAAACCTGGATCCGCTCAGTAACTTTTATCAACCAGAGAAACGTTTGAAGTTTCTCCTGCTTGCAGATTTGATGTTTTTATCCAGAAGTTCATTCTGTGTAATAATGATTAAATTAGTTAAACTCAGATTAACTAATTACTAGTATAAATGCTAACTACATAATTACAGTGAAATATTAAATTGCTGCTGACTTTGTGGTTTAAAATGTATAAACATGATTAAATTTGACTAGGCCGTCACAATAAGCAATAAATCAATTAATCACATGATAAATTAACACAAACTCAATCATTTCCATGATTGATCGTTTTTCTCTTCCTACCAAAACCTGGATGATTAAAGTCCGTTTGCTGTTTTGGTTTCCACTGAACCTTTTGTTGAAGGACAGTTTGTTTACAGAGGTTTCATAATTCATTTTATTTCTTTTTCTAGTTATTTTGGATATTTAAAATGTTTTCCAGTTCCAGAGTTAAATGGTCATGAGAATAAGTTCTGGTATTCCACAGCAACTTCTGATTTGTGGCCTAAATTTGACCAGGAAATGTTAAAGTGTTTCCTCCAGTTTGGGACGGAGGAATTTAATCATCTCGGGTAAAAATGGAGTAAAAATGGAAGCTGATTCACCTGTAAAGAAGGTGGAACATTTTACCTAAATCAAGAATAACTTAACTCCTCCTTATCTTCAGTTGGTGGAAATTCAATCTAATCAGCAGATTTTCTTTGAGAAATGAAGATTTATTATGAGGAAATGCAGGAAGTAGACTGCACCCACACCAGGTCACAAACCCTGAGGAGAGGAAGTGGACGAACCTGATGATCCTTTAATCCCTGCTGCAAACTGATATAATTTGATATAAAACTGTGTGTGTGTGTGTGTGGACTCTGGATTAAAACCAAGGCAAACACTTCATAATCCCGTCCACTGTTTCCACAGCAACTAATCAGCAGCGTCAAAACTGATTCAGTTTAAGGAGTTCTGACATCATAACGAAGGAGAACTTAAAGTCAGTAAGAATTATTCTGATTGGTTTATGCAGAGATTGATCTGCAGGCTGGAGCAACCAGGACTTTATTCTAAGGTCTTTATTACACATAAGCTTCTTTAGTCCATCTTGTTAAAGTGGTTCAGCTCCAACAGGTGTAAACACAACTAATGTGGGGCTCAAACAGATTCTACCTGCAGCCAAGAAATCAGACTGAATGTTTCTGCTGAGCCAGGAACATCTGGACATGTCGAGGATTTATGAACCCGGACAATTATTCTGACTACAAAATTATTCTGACTACAAAATTATTCTGACTACAAAACTATTCTGACTACAAAATTATTCTGACTACAAAACTATTCTGACTACAAAATTATTCTGACTACAAAACTATTTTGACTACAAAATTATTCTGACTACAAAATTATTCTGACTACAAAACTATTCTGACTACAAAAACCCGATGGAGTCTCAGATCGTTCTGAGTCCAACAGGAAGTCAGAGTTCAGTGATTTAATTAGGCCGGAGCAGAAACCCAGCAGCTTATGAAGGACCAACAAGAATCTGCTGAGTCATGCTAGCACCAGAGTGCCAAGTCACTGGTTGCTATGGTGATTTTTACCTGTGATTTTCAAGAGTCTAGAAATATAAGGAGGGTGAATAAAAGTTAAAGTAATTAAAAGTCTAAACTTTAATTTTCTCCAAAAGTATAAAACTCAGTGGAGGAATCTAAAACACCGAGAGGTGAAGGGTCAAAGCTACCAAGCTGCTCGTCTCGCGCCGCAACGCTAACGCATCAGAGTCCAACTTCCTTTGACTTGTTCAGGCTTCAGCTGTGAAGCCCGGCTGACCTACAGGTCCAAACAGGACTGGGTTTTCTAACTCAGTCAGTTCCATCATGAAACTGTTTATCTGAAGCTTCCTAAGCGTGTTGGACTTAGCATCCCCATGCTAACCTGATGCTAAGCTAGCATCTTATTCAGTCTGGACGACTGACTGGACATGAAGGACCAGGTGGGCCTCGATTCTAACCAACAGGTCTGCAGCTCTAGTTTGGATTTTATTATCTGAACTTGTGTTTTCTTATTGTTGGAAGTTGTTTCATATTTCTGCTACAGAGAAATAATTACTCAGCTCTAAATGTTACATTTCATCCACTCTTTAGCAGGAACTGTCAGAGTGTGACGTTATTTTTATTCCTGCCAGAGAAAACATTTGTTTCCTTTTTTTAAATTGGTCTCTGTCCTCCCCAACAGCAACTCCCACGTGCACGCCCACGCGCACGCCCACGTGCACGCAGAGCAGAGAGATTTCAGGCTTGTGGCTGGTGAGGCCAACAGAGCAGCAGGCTTTACGTAACCCAGTTGGCCCCCAGACTGTGTTCGGGTTGAATGGGGACATCTCACTGCAACACACAGAGAAAAGCCTTTCTGTGCACACACACACCCCGACACACACACACACGCCGACACAGATACACAAACACACACTAGTACCCAGAAAACGCTCACACAAAGGCGAGCAGGAACACTGTGTATCCTCCACACACATTTAAAGAGTGGAAACTAGGTTGGGACGTCCTGTTCACTTCTGCCCTCACAGCCAATCAGAGCTCAGCTCTGTTGCACAGCTCTGCAGGCTGTCGCCCCGTGTAACCTGCACCAAATGAGCTGCTGACCCTCAGTGTGTGTGTCCATTACATACATCAGATGAGCTGTGGGTCGTAATAATCATCACAGCGCGAGCGGCGGAGGATCTGGACTTTGGGTCAGTGGGACAGTCCAGATTTAGATGGAAAGAAACGCTGAATGTTTGGGTCCAATCAGCTGTGAAGGTCAATGTTCACTAAACTAGACCAGAGTCTGAAACTGGAAGTGATGGAAGACATGTGATCTAATCACTGCCGTGTTTATGTGTCTGCAGGTTTGAACCAGATAAAAAGGATGAGTCGGCATGGAGACAGCAGCAGCCGGACCGGAGACGGCGCAGCGTCAGGAACTGTCTGCAGACAGAACCTCTGTCAGCCGCCATGATGCAGCGATCCAACAGGCTGGAGCAAAACCAAAACATCAACACACCTTCTCACGGCGTTTCCTGGCCAGAAGGGAAACTGCGCCGGGAGACCCTGGAGGTCCGTAAAACACCTCATGGGTTTTTCTGAAACATCTTTTATAATTTTGGTTGCAGCTCCAGGATGAGCTTCATAAACTTAAGGTTCAAACATTTCCTGGTTCAGTGTGTTAACTGGCTTCAGAAGCATTTTTTCTTCTGACTGGACAATAAATTAGCAGAAACTACAAAAGATTTTTTATGCAAAAGACAGAATTTAAGATCCGATACATTCATAGGTAAAATATCAGCTTCCAGCAACACATCAGGTGACGGAGAGAGACGACATTCAGCTCTTTGCTCTCAGACGCCGTTTCACATCCAACCTGGTGCAACACAAACACGCTACAGAATAAAAGGATTTTCTTTCCAATGGTTTATACTTTGAAACACCAGCTGGTCCAAAACATTTTCTTCAGGACAAAAAGACCAGATGAGGTCCAGATGGAAACTCCAGTTTTCAGTTTCTGATCGTTTAATGAGATCGAAACGTTTTTTAGAACAATTTAAAAAACTTTTCCTCTTCACAGTTTGTCTTTATGAAGGATTCCTAGAAACTGTAAAACAACCTGATTAAGACGAAGGGAAGCTGCACAGATTTATGAAAACAAGCTGCAGGAAAGTTTTTGATCAGCTGATTTAACTTGATCTTCATCTTTAAAAGCTTTAATGTTCGTTTCTTTCTCTTTCTATCCATAAAATGGTCCAATATTTCCCTGGGATGCATCGTGGAAACAGAACTGTTGCAAACACTTGTTGCATAAACTGTAAATGTGCTGCTGACTGGGATTCAACAGCGGCTCTAATATGAATTTTATAAAACCACATCAGAAGCAGCTGGTCTGATGATGTCAGTCACCAGACGCTGAGGAGAAGTTTTACCCAGAGATCTCTCTGGCTGATGGCATCACTGCAGATGGTTTGACCCTGAATGGTCACCTGATCCGAAGGCCTCGAGGTTTTTAAATACAAACTTTAAACTGGTTTTAATGGGTCTGACTTTTCTCCTCCTTCCTGTTACTTCTTCAGCAGACAAACGGTTTCAAAGGGTTCTGGTAGCTTTACTGTTCAGAGTAAACGTCAGGAAAGAAGAGAAATGAGGGACAGGGAGGAGCAGGACGGAGGGACAGGGAGGAGGAGGACGGAGAGACAGGGAGGAGGAGGACGGAGAGGAAGGAAGGAGGAGGACGGAGAGACAGGGAGGAGGAGGACGGAGAGGAAGGAAGGAGGAGGACAGAGGGACAGGGAGGAGCAGGACGGAGGGACAGGGAGGAGGAGGACGGAGAGACAGGGAGGAGGAGGACGGAGAGACAGGGAGGAGGAGGACGGAGAGGAAGGAAGGAGGAGGACGGAGAGACAGGGAGGAGGAGGACGGAGAGGAAGGAAGGAGGAGGACAGAGGGACAGGGAGGAGCAGGACGGAGGGACAGGGAGGAGGAGGACGGAGAGACAGGGAGGAGGAGGACGGAGAGACAGGGAGGAGGAGGACGGAGAGGAAGGAAGGAGGAGGACGGAGAGACAGGGAGGAGCAGGACGGAGAGGAAGGAAGGAGGAGGACGGAGAGACAGGGAGGAGGAGGACGGAGAGGAAGGAAGGAGGAGGACAGAGGGACAGGGAGGAGCAGGACGGAGGGACAGGGAGGAGGAGGACGGAGAGGAAGGAAGGAGGAGGACGGAGAGACAGGGAGGAGGAGGACGGAGAGGAAGGAAGGAGGAGGACGGAGAGACAGGGAGGAGCAGGACGGAGAGGAAGGAAGGAGGAGGACGGAGAGACAGGGAGGAGGAGGACGGAGAGGAAGGAAGGAGGAGGACGGAGGGACAGGGAGGAGCAGGACGGAGGGACAGGGAGGAGGAGGACGGAGAGACAGGGAGGAGGAGGACGGAGAGACAGGGAGGAGGAGGACGGAGAGGAAGGAAGGAGGAGGACAGAGGGACAGGGAGGAGGAGGACGGAGAGACAGGGAGGAGGAGGACGGAGAGGAAGGAAGGAGCAGGACGGAGGGACAGGGAGGAGGAGGACGGAGGGACAGGGAGGAGGAGGACGGAGAGACAGGGAGGAGGAGGACGGAGAGACAGGGAGGAGGAGGACGGAGAGGAAGGAAGGAGGAGGACGGAGAGACAGGGAGGAGCAGGACGGAGAGGAAGGAAGGAGGAGGACGGAGAGACAGGGAGGAGGAGGACGGAGAGGAAGGAAGGAGGAGGACAGAGGGACAGGGAGGAGCAGGACGGAGGGACAGGGAGGAGGAGGACGGAGAGGAAGGAAGGAGGAGGACGGAGAGACAGGGAGGAGGAGGACGGAGAGGAAGGAAGGAGGAGGACGGAGAGACAGGGAGGAGCAGGACGGAGAGGAAGGAAGGAGGAGGACGGAGAGACAGGGAGGAGGAGGACGGAGAGGAAGGAAGGAGGAGGACGGAGAGACAGGGAGGAGCAGGACGGAGAGGAAGGAAGGAGGAGGACGGAGAGACAGGGAGGAGGAGGACGGAGAGGAAGGAAGGAGGAGGACAGAGGGACAGGGAGGAGCAGGACGGAGGGACAGGGAGGAGGAGGACGGAGAGGAAGGAAGGAGGAGGACGGAGAGACAGGGAGGAGGAGGACGGAGAGGAAGGAAGGAGGAGGACGGAGAGACAGGGAGGAGCAGGACGGAGAGGAAGGAAGGAGGAGGACGGAGAGACAGGGAGGAGGAGGACGGAGAGGAAGGAAGGAGGAGGACAGAGGGACAGGGAGGAGGAGGACGGAGAGACAGGGAGGAGGAGGACGGAGAGGAAGGAAGGAGCAGGACGGAGGGACAGGGAGGAGGAGGACGGAGGGACAGGGAGGAGGAGGACGGAGAGACAGGGAGGAGGAGGACGGAGAGGAAGGAGCAGGACGGAGGGACAGGAAGGAGGAGGACGGAGAGACAGGGAGGAGCAGGACGGAGAGGAAGGAAGGAGGAGGACGGAGGGACAGGGAGGAGCAGGACGGAGGGACAGGGAGGAGCAGGACGGAGGGACAGGGAGGAGGAGGACGGAGGGACAGGGAGGAGGAGGACGGAGGGACAGGGAGGAGGAGGACGGAGGGACAGGGAGGAGCAGGACGGAGGGACAGGGAGGAGGAGGACGGAGAGGAAGGAAGGAGGAGGACGGAGGGACAGGGAGGAGCAGGACGGAGGGACAGGGAGGAGGAGGACGGAGGGACAGGGAGGAGCAGGACGGAGGGACAGGGAGGAGGAGGACGGAGGGACAGGGAGGAGCAGGACGGAGGGACAGGGAGGAGGAGGACGGAGAGGAAGGAGCAGGACGGAGGGACAGGAAGGAGGAGGACGGAGAGACAGGGAGGAGCAGGACGGAGAGGAAGGAAGGAGGAGGACGGAGGGACAGGGAGGAGCAGGACGGAGGGACAGGGAGGAGCAGGACGGAGGGACAGGGAGGAGGAGGACGGAGGGACAGGGAGGAGGAGGACGGAGGGACAGGGAGGAGCAGGACGGAGGGACAGGGAGGAGGAGGACGGAGAGGAAGGAAGGAGGAGGACGGAGGGACAGGGAGGAGCAGGACGGAGGGACAGGGAGGAGGAGGACGGAGGGACAGGGAGGAGCAGGACGGAGGGACAGGGAGGAGGAGGACGGAGGGACAGGGAGGAGCAGGACGGAGGGACAGGGAGGAGCAGGACGGAGGGACAGGGAGGAGCAGGACGGAGGGACAGGGAGGAGGAGGACGGAGAGGAAGGAAGGAGGAGGACGGAGGGACAGGGAGGAGCAGGACGGAGGGACAGGGAGGAGCAGGACGGAGGGACAGGGAGGAGGAGGACGGAGGGACAGGGAGGAGCAGGACGGAGGGACAGGGAGGAGGAGGACGGAGAGGAAGGAAGGAGGAGGACGGAGGGACAGGGAGGAGCAGGACGGAGGGACAGGGAGGAGCAGGACGGAGGGACAGGGAGGAGCAGGACGGAGGGACAGGGAGGAGGAGGACGGAGGGACAGGGAGGAGCAGGACGGAGGGACAGGGAGGAGGAGGACGGAGAGACAGGGAGGAGGAGGACGGAGAGGAAGGAGCAGGACGGAGGGACAGGAAGGAGGAGGACGGAGAGACAGGGAGGAGCAGGACGGAGAGGAAGGAAGGAGGAGGACGGAGGGACAGGGAGGAGCAGGACGGAGGGACAGGGAGGAGCAGGACGGAGAGGAAGGAAGGAGGAGGACGGAGGGACAGGGAGGAGCAGGACGGAGGGACAGGGAGGAGCAGGACGGAGGGACAGGGAGGAGGAGGACGGAGGGACAGGGAGGAGCAGGACGGAGGGACAGGGAGGAGGAGGACGGAGAGGAAGGAAGGAGGAGGACGGAGGGACAGGGAGGAGCAGGACGGAGGGACAGGGAGGAGCAGGACGGAGGGACAGGGAGGAGCAGGACGGAGAGGAAGGAGCAGGACGGAGGGACAGGAAGGCGGCGCTGTCGATGCTCTTACCTGCGGCTCAGGTCGGCCACGTGTTCCTGGAGCCAGCTGCTGCTGGCCGCTGGAGGGAGACACATGGAGACACACAGATCCAGAGTCAGTGAAACATGATCGGCCCACTCTGAGGCGGGTCTGACACAGAACCAGAACAAAGTAACCGCTTCATTTTGAACTGTCAGCATAGAGACAGATTCTTCTCAGAATGGAAACTAAAGGCATGAAATTCAAGGAATATGAGTGGCTCTTAACCCGAGCCCTGAGGGATCCCACATGAGAAAGAGCAGAAACTGGAAATCTGCCCAGTTTCCCCCAGAACCAGCTAAACGTTGCAATTTAGACACAACAGAGATAAATCCTTTCACTTAGGAGCATTTTATCGTCCGTTAAATAAAAATATTCCTCTGAAAATCTTCAGCAGGAACTAAAATGAAATAAAAATGGAGCCAAATTTAAGAAAAAGGACTGGAAACGTGAATAAAACCTGGAAACCACCAAGTTAAAGTGTTTCTGCTGCGTCTGGGGATGAAGGCAGGATGAAGGTCCGACCCGACCAGAACCGTTTAACTGTTTGATCTGCAGAGGATCAGATGGATCTCACTGGAATATCATCTGCTCTCATTTAGGAAACTGACATTTTTACAAAGAATCTCTTTATTTTGTTCTTTAAGAGTAAAGTACAAAACTTTTACTGCCATTCTTATAATAACTGGACTTTACATTTTGTTTTGGGTCTGAGCGTCGGGTCGGGTCGGGTCGGGCCGGGCCGGGCCAGGCCGGGTCGGGCAGGTGCTGCAGCCATGAACAGATCTGTGCAGCTGCAGACGGAGAACATGTTTCTGGTCCGGCGCTGCAGGAAACAGTCAGAACCAGCTGGTTCCTCCGTCAGCTGGTTCTACCGGGTTGAGACCCTTCACCTCCTCGCTCCGCTCCAGAACCGTTCTATTCCTGGACCGGAGCGGCAGCGCGCCGCTCCTCCGTCAGCGCCGGGATAAAAATATCCCGATTAAACAGAGAGAAGTGAAGCCGCTCGGCTGCTGCGTCCACCTTCACCGTCCGCCGGGGGCCAGCGGAGGTCAAAGGTCCCTCACATCCTGTGCGGCTCTGGGTGTGTGTGCTGCAGTGTGTGTGTTTTGGTGTGTGTGATGTTTGTTTTGCCAGCAGGCTGAGTCAGTCTAAACAAACATTTTAATGGAGTCACTTATTTATGATACGTGAGCTGCAGGAGGACGGCCGAGTGTTTCAGCGCCGCGAAGCGAGGAGCAGCAGCAGCGTTGCATAACACACCGCCGGGGTGTGTGTGTGTGTGTGTGTGTGTGTGTGTGTGTGCGGCCCCCTCCCTTTGAAAAATGTCAGATGTTAAGTGATGTTGAGACTGCTCCAAACACAGCAACCAAAAGCTGAAACACACACACACACACACACACTCTGAGCTCATGCATCAGTGGACAAACTGTGAGTCAGTCGGGGAGAAGAGGAGGAAAAACAAGAGGAAAACTACTGGGGAAGGAGGGAGAGGTGTAAAACGGAGAGGAGGAAGAGAAGAGCAGGAAGAACTTAAAACAGCAAAGAAGACAAGAGGGAAAAGAGAAGAAGAACAGAGGAACTAAAAGAGGAAACAAGAAAACGTGGAAAGGATGAGGAAGGAAGGAGAGAAAAGAAAAGGAGAAAAAGAAAAGAGGTGCAAAAGGAGAGAATGAGGAAAAAACAATGTTACAATGCAGGAGGAAAAAAACAGATGACAAAAATACAGAAAGAAGGGAGGAAAGAGAAGAAGCAGTGAGACAGGAAAAGAGGATGAGAGAAATTACAAGAAGTCAGGAGGAAGCAAGAGCAGAAGAGAATAAAAGAGGACAAGAAAGAAAGGAGGGAGGAAAGCAAAGGATGAAGTCAACTGGAGAGGAAGGAACAGGAGGACGAATGAGGACAGGAGGAAATGAGAATAGAGAGGAAGAGGAGCAGCGAATGAACTGCAGAGCAGGCTGAGAGTCATTTATGGACCGGGACTCGGAAGATGCCGAGTCTGTGGTTGCCATGGAGATTCCCACCATTTTCTGAGCAGCTTTCCATGAGGAGGGCGACCAGAAACATGGGAGGGAATTTAACCCCCAACCAAACTACTGATGAGGGAAACTTTTTATCAACTCACTGAATAATTACTGAACTGATTTTATTCTTATTCTGTGTTTCAGAAACAAATTAATGAGAACTTTGGCTCAACGTCAGACGTCAGCTTCCTCTGGGTAAACTCACCAATGATCCTCTGGAAACACTGAAAACCAATCAGCTGTCAGCATAATGCTCTGGAAAACACTGACAACCAATCAGCTGTCAGCATAATGCTCTGGAAAACACTGAAAACCAATCAGCTGTCAGCATAATGCTCTGGAAAACACTGACAACCAATCAGCTGTCAGCATAATGCTCTGGAAAACACTGACAACCAATCAGCTGTCAGCATAATGCTCTGGAAAACACTGAAAACCAATCAGCTGTCAGCATAATGCTCTGGAAAACACTGACAACCAATCAGCTGTCAGCATAATGCTCTGGAAAACACTGACAACCAATCAGCTGTCAGCATAATGCTCTGGAAAACACTGAAAACCAATCAGCTGTCAGCATAATGCTCTGGAAAACACTGACAACCAATCAGCTGTCAGCATAATGCTATGGAAAACACTGACAACCAATCAGCTGTCAGCATAATGCTCTGGAAAACACTGACAGCCAATCAGCTGTCAGCATAATGCTATGGAAAACACTGACAGCCAATCAGCTGTCAGCATAATGCTCTGGAAAACACTGACAGCCAATCAGCTGTCAGCATAATGCTCTGGAAAACACTGACAACCAATCAGCTGCTGCGTTTCATTTGATTTCATCTGATTTATTCACTGACAGAGGAAAGGCGCCGCCTCACTCCAATAATCCCCCCAAAATATCACAAAGGCTAAATCATTCTATTCCCCAAAGGAGGAGGAATTACAGGCTCTGCTCCACCAGAACCGGACCGGACCGGAACCGAAGGAGGGGTCGGGGCTTACCGTCAGAGACGTAGGAGAAGGGCTTGTTCCTGACGGAGAGCAGAGTCAGCAGGTTGAAGAACAGAGCGACGAACGTCCCGACCAGCAGCCGCCCTCTGGGGACAGAAACAGATCTGTTACCCGCCGACCAGGCAAAACATTATGACCACCTGCTGCTCTCCTCGCCCTGACCCGAGGAGGTGCAGGGAGAGCTGTGGCACCTGGTACCAACAGCAGCAGAACCGTTACATCCTGGTAGATCTGACATGTTTCATTATACATGAAGTGACCTGTGGAACTAAAACTTTTCATCAATATTAAGAAATTATTAACTAAAACAAGCTGTTAGTCAGTTTTGTCTCATTTCACATAGAATAAGGCATTGGCACTAAAAACTAGACTGAATTACTTGGTAATACTTTGTATTTTTGTAGGTGGTACAGAAACATCCTGATGGACCCAAAGCTTCCCAAACCATCACACTCATCCCGCCTAGAAGCCCCGCCCACCAGGTAATGGAAAGGAAACGTCTGCAGAGAGCAGAGGGGAGGATTTATCTAATCAGATTAAGATTCATTCATTCCAGGATCAACCAAACTCTCGTTTCCTCCACTGGAACGACTGCTTCCAATCCCAAAGTCATTTTTTGTTTTCAAAGCAGTCCAGGTTCCTCTGGTTCTTCCTGCCCAGCAGCTGCTGGGAGACAGAAGGACTGATGATGATCGCTCCCACTGCAGAGAAACCACAGAGCTCAGACTGCGGCATCCGCAGTGCACAAAGCAGCGTTTTCACAGGTCCTTCCTCCCATCACTGCTTCCAACAAACTCAGTGCCGATATTTGCAAAGCTTCATTTTAAATAACATTCATGGTGCTATTGCATGTTTTTTTTTGTTTTTGTGTAATTAATGAACAAAAACGTCATCCTGCTACTTGAACATCCTTTGCATTGCAGCACATTATTTCCTAACTACACAGTATTTTCTGTAATAATCTTTCACAGTATATAATTCTTAATCTTGTTTTTAAACATCTCCTCCATTCTCTGACCTTATCAGGCATCTTTTCTGCACAGATACATTTAAAAAATCCAGTTTATGACTATAAAACCTCCAGGACACAAAAACAAGCAGAAACTCTTCAAATCAAACTGAAACTGATTGATTTACATCATGTAAGCTGATAAAATCACCACCAGTTCACAAGTAGAACAAGAAGTAAAAAACTCCACCAATAATCCAATTAAGGGACTAAAAAGGAGCCAACAGCCCCCCCCCCCTCACAGGTCAGATTAATCAGCACAGAAATGTGGGTGTTGCTGTTCCAGCCAATCGGACGGCTGCTCCGGTCCTGAGGAGCCAATCACGTTGAGACAGAAGAGGAAAGGAGAGATAAGACGGCGAGGGTTTAATCCTGTCACAGGTTAAATCTCTGGGCTTCAGGTTATCAAAGCTGCCATTAATCAGTTCCATCCCACAGAAAGACAGAGTCACCAAACGGGTTTCATTTCTACGATTTATACAGTTTTTAGTTATTTTTTTTTAGCTATCCAGATCGATCTCATCTGTATAGATCCTAGCAGAGACAGATGCTCACTACAACCTTTTTCTGGACCACCAACAGATGTTTATGACAAACCGACATCTGGGATTTATCCACGACAGGAATCATGGGTAAAAACTCAGTATGGTAGAAATTTAAAAAGAACCACTTCTGTTTTCATTTACCCTGAAACTCTGGGTTGAGTTTCTGACATTTCTGACTGTTTCCAACAGTAAATATCACATTTCTCATCTAAAACTTGTTCACAGCTCATATTTTATATGCAGCTGTTTAGAAACAGGCAGTAAAATACTTTAATAAACAAACTAAAATATTTGTACTCATGTTCTTTAAAGGGTTTTCTTCTGATATTTATGAAAATTGCATCCCTTCATCCATCTTCACAACATTTAATTTCCCTTAAGGATTAATAAAATATTTCTGAATTGAATCTGAATTTTGAATCCAGTGTTAAGAGAGCAGAGAGAGAACTTGCATTATTATGCTGTTATAAATATATTACTTTAAAATGGTCTGAAAACAGGAATATTATCATTTATCAAAATAAATGTTCAGACAATTTATTATCCAGCAAAACCTGTCACTGTGACAAGGTGTTACCTGGCTGAAGATTACGGAAAGTAAGTTCCTGAAGGAAAATGTTCCTTAAAGTATTTAATTTATAAATTAAATCAGCAACAAAGTTTGGAGAAAATATTTACAAACTGAAGAAAACACCTGAGAGCTGCAACGAGCTGTGGATCAATCAGATTCCAATAGAAACAAAAAGAAATTTCCTCCCGCGCCGTGTGACTAAACAGTTTTAAATGTGGAGGAACACACACACACACACACACACACACACACACACACCCATCCCAGTGAGACTGAGGGAGAAGACGTCAGCGCTGCCACTGTTCCTCTAAATGTAATTCTGTTTGCTGCTCTGAGTGACCCAGTTGTTTGGGATGTTCTGTTCTCTCAACAGCTGGCACTCCCCGTGTGTGTGTGTGGGTGGGTGTGTGTGTGTGTGTTCATCTCAGAGACACACAGGAGGGTATCATGTCTGTTTATTTTCCGTCCTCCTGTGGGAATGTGTGTGTGTGTGTGTGTGTGTGTGGAGGGATAATACTTACGTGTGGACCTCCGGCTGCTCCACGAAGCGCTCCACACTAAAAACACAGAAACACACACAGTGAGTAAACAACAGCGGCCGGTCGGATCGGAGTGGGCCCGACCCGGGTGTGTGTGTGTGTATGTGTGTGTGTGTGTGAGACAGTGATGGAGACATGAACCGAACAAGAGGAGACAAGGAGACAAGGAGCAAACATTCACACACACACTGGGAAAAAGCAAACAGGTGAAAACACACACACACACACACACACCTCATCATGGCTGATGGTATTTTCAGTGAACAAACTAAATTAATTTTCAGGAGGTAAAACTTCAACCTCCCTCCAGTCTCAGGATTGTATGGAAACCAGTTTCATATTTTATTCTTGTAATCATCTTGGTTTAGTTGGGGAACGATAAGCTGAATGTCTGAATGTTTTTCTCTTTGTCCCCATGTGTGTGTTTATTTAACAATAATTTAAAATCATCCCAATTTATAAACTCGACTCGTTTTCAACATTCGCTCATTTATAAACTTTTTTTTTTTTTTTAGATTTTTAAGATTTTTTCTGCTTTTGCTTTTCTGTAACACTTTGGACATTATTCGGACATATTCAGATCAATGTGCCATGCCAATGAACTTTCTGTCCAGACTTTGACTAGGCCACTAAATCATCATTTAGCTTTTTTCAGCCATGTGTGACTAAACGGTTTAAATCCACAGCTGGATTTAAACTCAGCTGGAGTTGTTAGGATCATTTTTCTGCAGCAGAACCTGGCTGTGGTTTGACCTGAAGGTCAAACACTGAAGGTCGAACGTTAACCTTCAGGATTTACTGAGAAAAATTAACAATTTCATCAACTACAAAAAAATCACGTCTACATTAGACATCAGGATCAGTGTGCTAAAGACCCAATGGGAGTATGCGCGTGTGTGTGTGTGTGTGTGTGTGTTGTGATCTCGGACCACTGAGCCCTCCCCTCCCTGAGAAACGACCTCAGGACGACCCCAAACCTGACGCCAGGAAAGGTGTGAGTGTGTTACACTGACGATGCGGTGGCATTCCTGCAAACATCCAGGTTCACCAGTTAACACACACACACACACACACACACACATACAGAAACATTCAGGGTATTCAGGTGACACCTGGAGCCGGGCAGTAAAACACATCCCGACCCACCACTCCTGGTTCGATTCTACATCCAAACAGAACCGGGTCAGAGGTCAATGCTCCACTAAAGGCTGTTGCTGTTAGTTTGACTTTGTTCATCTGCTGATCAACAACTCTAAAAATTATTCTAGAGACGGCGGCCATCTTTACTGCAATAAACGCAGCGCTGCTGGGAGACGGCTACGTTCTTCTTGCGCGAGTAGCAAGAAGACTCGTGACACGTTACTCGTGTGACGTAAACTGTTCACACAGAAGTCTGACCTCATCACATTTAATTTGTAGAACAAAAACCTGTTTTGTTGGGGTTTTTTGCTGAAATTGGATTTCAGCACAAAAAAAAAAAATGAAAAATGAAAAACTCTAAATTGGTTTCCAACAATTTAGAGCAAAAACATCTGCAAATGTTTTATCTATTAAACTACTGTTAAAAACCAATTTTGGTTTAAAGTTGACTTTCTTAACTCATAATAGTTTTATATTTTGTTGTTTGCACTAATAAAATGATCCTTGGTGAAGTTGTTTCCCTGTAAGGTTCGTTCTGATCAGACCTCAGGAGCTTTAATGGCGCCGCTCTGTTCAGGAACAGGAAACAGGATCAACCCAACGCCGCCCAGTTGAAAATGTGTAAAAAGTCTGAAAACAATTTTATTTCCTATCTCAGCAGAAAATCCTGCAGAAACATATATATCTTTAAACAGAAAACAGGAAAATGTTATCTTTTCTCTAAAGATTCATGATAAAACTTCATCAAGAAAACTCATTTCTGTCATTTTGTTTTAAAATGTAAAGCAAAGGGCATCAGAAACTCAACTAAAACAGGATTTCTGTGTGAAGCAGGTCAAACAAATAAATCCAGGTATTATTCCAGGTCTGTACCTTTCCTTCAGGATGAACAGAGCTCCCAGCTGGACCAGGACAGTAGAGGCAAAAACGGCCAAAACCTCCAACCTTTCAAACCTGAACAGGAGAAAAAAGACACAAACTGGTGGATCCATTCATCTCCAACCTGCTCAGACAAACATTCAGAACACGAAGCGAAAACCTGAGAGACCTCAGAGCGATTCTTCCAGACATCACCAACATCTGGAGCGGATCCGGACTGAGGTGATCTAATCTCATGTTTGGCTTCTGACCTGAGGAGATTCCTCACCACAGAGTATCACTTCAAAAACACTTCAGCCTTGTAACGTGTTGCTTCATCGCGCTGGGATGAATAAAACTGGGTTCAAACCGTTTAAAGACGTAAAAATAAGCAATAAAAGTCTTAAATCTTCCCCTGAACAGACAGGAAGCGAGTGAAGACGAGCCAAGACTGAAGTCATGTTTTTATACTTTTTAGTGGCCGTTAAAAAGATGAGCTCCAGCTTTCTGCAGATTGATTCACACCAACACAAACCATTAATGGAGGAAAGATTGATGTCATAAAAGCACCAACATCTAACAGGCAACAGGAAGATAACATGAGCAGAAACTGTTAGGTGAGAAAGAAGTTGGTGGTTTGGTTGCTTTCACTCCTCCAGCCATGTGTCGAGTTTTACGAGACGAATGTTTGTGATTCGCTACTAGATTGTAAACAGATCCTCATTTGAGGAAGGCAGACAAATGTTTATACATGTGATGTAATTCATATAAATAAGTGAGAAATGCTGCACTTTGCAGGCGTTGTGGTTTAGATATTTTAGAAAACAGTCAAGGACTGTTAGGCAGCTAATTTGGGATTAACAATCTGGTTTTGGAATCAGAGGATTTCAGGAAGTCGGTTTGGAGGTCACGTTATCTGGTCTAGTACAAACCTTCTTAACATGGCTATATCATTTCAATTAATGGAAATAATAAACAGTTTTATCGAGTTCTGAAAGTTTCACAGATTTTCTTCTCCAGAGAGAAAAATCTGGATTAGTTTCAGGATTTGTCCAGAATCTGGGAGAAGAAGCCGACAGCCAATCAGAAACCGGCTCAGCGACGGGAATCCAAACATCCCGGCTGTTAAATCTGGGAAACCACCTCCAACCCAGAACTGACATTCAGTTACAGCGGTTGCCGACCTTTGACCTCCTCATATAGAGAGCAGCTTAGCAAGCGTTGAGCTAATGGGGTTAAGATCGACGCCGACTGTGATCCGATGGGCCGCGTGATTGACCCGAACCGAGGAGCTTCTGTTTCTGCTAAATGAAGTGGAAATTGGTGAAAATAACCTGAATTTAATTTCCTGATGACTAAATAATAAACCCTGAAGCCCAGAAGAACCGGCCCGACGTGCTGCTGCTTCGGGTTCAGGATGAGCGGTTCTGTTTTAATGAGCGGTCCGCTGAGCGCCGAGGCTAATCTCCACGCTGCATGTCACCGATCCAACGACCCATTTAATACCAACAAACTGAAACCGAGTGTTTCTAGGACTGCAGCCATGTTTGTTTACAGACATCCCACCTCTGACCTCAACACCGCCCCGGCCCGGTCCGGTTCAGATTGTTAAATCTCTGATCCTCCACACACCAGGGGGGAAACCAATGACTGCGCTCTCATAATCCAGCCTGCAGGTTTGCAGAACCAGAGATCTGAGTCAGAATCAAGCAGCACCGTTTTCACTACTTTCTGTTTGACTAAATGAACAGAAGTGCTCCTGTTATGACCAGCATTTTTGTTTTGTGCCTGTAGGAGATTTGCCGATAGAGTCCAGATGTTCTGCTTCTGGCCTCAGAGGTTCTTTAGAGAACCACCAGAAAACCAAGAAGCCCAGGTCAAAGGTCAGAGAGGTTTAAAGCAGGATGATAGTCTCTGACCAATCCGCCATCTGGACACAGAGACAGGATGGACGTCCTGCTAACGGTTTCACCTTTACGGTTTTCACCTAAACTGTAAAGGTGAAACCGTCAGCAACTCCTGAATTCTAGGAAACGACTTTGTTGAAGCCCAGTGAGAGCAGAAGACCAGTGGTGGGTTTGTAAATAAACCGGATGAGTGACCCTGACGAAGGTCACAAGTCGAAACGCGTCGGTTTTCAAATGCCGTTGATTCCTGGTGTTTGTGGCGTCTGGGCTTTAGAAGAGTAGCAGGTCACCACAACTCAGCAGACAGAAGCTACGTCCAGATGTCATGAGCCACACAAAGGTTTTCAAATATTTACATTTTGTGCCTCTGGTAAGGCTCAGAGGGGAAAGTTCACTGTGTCAGGAATTATTCAGCAAATGTGTTTCCATCTTTAGCGCATTAACTGTTTTGCTGAAACCACCTGGAAACGAGGAAATTATTCCACATTTTGCTGTTTCTATCAACCTTTTCTGATGCGATACTTGAAAATGCACATTTTAACAAACGTTGATGATGATCACATCAGATAAAATAAAACAATATCCTCCCAGATGACCTGGAGGTCTAATACCTGACCACAGCTCACAGCCTGCTGCAGCAGTGGCCGGCTTTCAGAGTTTACAGCTTTACCAGGCAGCTGTGCATAAAGACTGCAGCTTCATGCTGAAGCAACAGGCTCGTCCATAAAACAGCAATAAGCCTGCAAAGACAAGCTCATCTTTAAGCTGAAGCTGGTCTATCCATCAAAGATGTGAGTTTAATGACTGAGGCTGGAAACTCCAGGAGGAACACACTGCAACCTCAGCGGCTGATGAGGGGCAATAAAGTTGCTCCGGACGTCTCCAGGTTTAAATCCAGGCAGGAGGGAAGCAATGAGCTCAGTGACATGTAGAAAGTGGAACATCATCGTTTATGTCCAGATTTACTCCGTCCTGCTTCTTCTGGTGCAGAATCATGACTCTTGTCTCACATCGGTGACGTAAGAGTCGGATAAAATACGACATGGCTGTTCAGGCTGCAGACGCTTTGGAAACAATCGATTCAGTTCCTCATATGGAAGAGGACAGATCAGATTGGTTTAGGTGGAAAGTAAAATGAGAATGGGGCCGATCAGTCTGCTGAGGAAAAGTGGCATTTGGGTCAAAAATGGACAAAAAAGACAAAGTGAACTTGGGTCAGATTTGCCTGCTGAGTGAATGTTGCCAAACAAATCTGTCAGGTTTTGAGGAAAATGGGAAACTTAAAGGTGTAAACAGAGATAAACGGCGTTAAAGCTGCTCAGCTGAATCTAGAAGAGTTCATGTGATTCAGATGGAGGAGAAGCAGAGAAACGGTTCTGAATGCGGGAAGCTGCTGAAGACGGTTCTGTTGACCGGCGAGTTCTAACTGAATGGACCGGCCCGCGATCCGGAGATCCAAAATCCTGCGGGTCGTCTGTGTCAGTCTGCACACAAAGCGACGTGAACGCCCACAGATGACTCCAGCAAAAACTCCCACAAAGTGCTCTTTGTTTGAGAGGACTGGCTGCGTGCTGCAAGGTCGGAGGTCACGCTCCGCTCCGCCTAAGGCTGATCCATACGGACACCATGTAGAAGAACCTCCAGCCTGGCTGTGACTGGAACGGACCCGTCAGCGGAGGAACAGCGCCGCCGCTGAAATCTGTGAGAAAGGATTCACTGGGAGGATGAAAGCGACACACGAGGCGTTTGGGTCGCTCCAGTTAATGATGGTCAGATTGATGATTTTAGGAAAACAGAATTAGAGCCGCCACCTCATATTCAGGCTGACGGCGCCGTCACAGCAGAGCCCAGAACCTCTGATGCCGACGTCTTCCTCACTGTGGTCAGTAGAAACGGCTCCGTTCGTCACGGTGTGATGGGCCATGCTTCCTCTGAACGGTTCTGGTTCTGGTTCCACTGGGATGAGTCCAGACCTCACTG
This sequence comes from Xiphophorus couchianus, assembly GCF_001444195.1. Classification (NCBI taxonomy): domain Eukaryota; kingdom Metazoa; phylum Chordata; class Actinopteri; order Cyprinodontiformes; family Poeciliidae; genus Xiphophorus; species Xiphophorus couchianus. Next base: position 25,092,851 of record NC_040249.1, read on the forward strand.
CGCTCCAGAGCAACACAAACCGGGTCAGCCTGATGCAGGTCAAAGTTCATTTACAAACCCACCTCTGATCTGCAGGGAGAAAAACTCCTTGCTCAGCAGGAAGATTTTTATTTTATTTTATTTTAACTGTCATCAAGACACAAATATTACCAGGCAAAAAAATCTTAAAATTATAAAATAAAAGTCGTTTTAATGAAAGGAAAAAAAACTTCACCAGTTATCAGGGTCTGATGTGAGAATAATTTGATTCTGATGTATAAAAGATGAATTATCTCCATATTTGTGAAACTAATACCAAAATAATCATCATTCCTCATTTTAATTTTTATTATATTTCATGGAGGAAATCTCACAGAAAGTCTCACCTTCCTCTGGTAATATTAAACTTTATTATCAGTTATTATAACTTTATTCTGCAACTTTATTTTTGCATTATGATTTTATTCTCGCTTTTATTTCTATTCTTGTACTATTACAGCTTTTTGACTTTATTTTTATATTATTATTACTTTATTCTCTAAATGGAAACAACAAAAAACTAATTTTCTTGGCCTGCCATGTTCTAGGTTTCACTGTAGATGTTGGAAAAAATCCAGATTTTTTTCCAGAAGCAATAAATAAACAATATTATTAATTTGAAGAAGAATATTATTGCTACAAAATAACAACTTTGCTACTGGATGATTAAATGCTGTATAATCTGAACAGCTTTATCACTGAGATTAGATTATCTGTAATTAATCCCAGAGAAAAGAAAATCTAACTATTTTAATCAGTTTCAATTATAAAAGCCTTTTTTTAAAGGATCATTTCTACCTGTTGTCGACACTAAGAGTGAAAAGGAGTCAAGTAGATTGACCATATTATATCTGCCGCTCTCCTGCTTTCCTCCGTTTCTCATCTGCACTCTGTGACCTTTAACCTTTGGGTATTGCCATTAGTGTCCAGTGGGAGCATCTGCTGCCCTGAGACGCTGTCCAACTGGTTCAATGTTGGACCAGCATGAAAAATACAATTTAAAGCTCTTGGAATATATAAGCCAATAATTAATGCTCTCTGAACCGTCCTTCGCTTTACGAACGCTACGCTCACTGACGTTGCCATGACGATATCAGCGATACTCTGAGCAGGCCTACCTACTGCAGATTAAAAGCCGACTGAGCGCTAAAGGTCCGGTTAGTTGTGGTTCTTTAAACCAATCAGTTCAACAGAAAAATAAAGCTTGTAACAATAAACCAGATTTAGTACAAATGGAGCGGAATAATTCCTGGAAAGATCGTTTTTCTGCTGCAGCGGCTTAGATGGAGCTGGAGAAATCTGCTGCTGAGCCACTGGGAGACCATCAGGACGCAACGTTACACACACACACACACACACACACACACACACACACACACACACACACACACACACTGGGGCTTTATGGGACTCAAGTCAAGCTGAAAAGCAGATTTCCACCTGATTGCCACTCCTTCAAACCCTGGGGTCAGAGGTCACCTCTTAGGATCAAACGTCTTCTTATGGACAAACAGACAGCGACTGAAGCAGCTGCACAGGCCGGTGTGTTTGTTTCTTGGTGACCCGGTCCGTTCTCTGAGATTTTATCTCACTCTTTGGGTTTTATTAAAGTTTAACCTCAGCATTCTGTACCAGGCCCGGTTCTGGAGAGTCTCGGTATAAAACACTGACATCGTTTTAACTGAAACATCCACTGGGTTGTCCCAGTGTATCATCAGCCTGGCGGGCCACCAGGCTTTACTCGACCCCCACCAGGCTGAGCATTACTCATTTATTATAAGTTCATTTATCCAGCAGCAAAGACAGAAAAAGAAACGGAAACTTCAGCTAATAAAGAGGCAAATCATTGATAAAGATGAAACATCTGAAGTACAAAAATTATTTTCATTTTCTTTTTATGTTTACCTTTTTGAAGACTTTATAGTTGGTGTTTGGGTATTGTTATTGTCTTCCAGTAACACATAATTACCTGGTGATATTTTCACATTTCCTGTCAACTAAACATTTTTGAACTCAAAAACAAAAACCTGGTGGAAACACCGAGCGCTGCTACGACCAGGCTTAGCAAGTCTTCTGGGGAAACCCTGAACATGTGTGTTACCACAATGCCAAGAAGGAAAGACATCAGCAATGACCTCACATTACCTAATTGATTCTGTCCATCAGTGAAGTAAATGAAAGAAAGTGGAATATCAGCTCTAAGAGCTTCAACCTGCAGAGTGAACTCACCCGAATGAGTAGACCTGACTGGGCTTCTTCATCGTCACCCAGGAGCTGATGAGACAGGTGATCAAACTGCAGGTGAGAGGAGGAAGAGCAGACGGAGCGAGAGGAGAGGAAGGGTGATGGCAGGGAAAGAGGAGAACAGGTGATTGATGGAGGGGTGGAAGGCCAGAGATGAGAGGAGAGCGGATGAGAAGAGTCAGTGAGCGACAAGTGGAGAAGAATCACAGAACCAACCCACAGGGTCGGCCAAGGGTCACCTCTGACCCAAACCCACGTTAATGACCCGGGTACTCACCTGAACAGGTCGAAGATGGTGAGATATGTGTAGGCAGTTAAAGCTGTAAAGACAAGAAAACACAGAAACAGTGAAAACCTCAGAGCTTTTAACACTGATGGTGAATCGTAGATCAAATCAGTAACAGAAGCTTTTACCTGACATTTCTATAACACCACAGCATCATCTGTAAGACTGAAGCTGCTCTTTTATGAGTCTGTATTAATCCTCATCCCTTCACTAGAAAAAACTCCATCATGGCTCAAAACCAAACTCTGGTTTAAATGGTGTTTCCTTCTTTCACAGAACCAGGGATGGTTGTGTAGCTTCAGTGAAACCATCGTTTAAATCTGATGTTTGTGTCGCAGTGGATCTCTGATCCTGGTGGCAGTTATGGACCGCTGCTGGGCACAAACAGATGAACTCTACAAATACTTGAGACTCCCTCTGAAATAATTTATAACTGCCTTTTTAATAGTTCAAACACCAAATATATCCTAGCATGCAGAATGGAAACCATCTTAGCACTACCACAGAAGCCAACATTTGCAGTCTTCCTTATCTCTACGCTCTGTGATCCACACTCAGCAGACAGGACAATGATTGCCACTCCTGGATTGTTTGCTTTGAAAACAACAACCAACAGTGTCAAGTATAATTGCATCTAGATAAGTTGGCTTCCCAAGCTGCATTTTCTTTCTTGTGATAAAAGAGATAAATAATAGAGATGCTGAGTGGTCTGGGGAGAAAGTTAGAGCCGAGGTTGAGATGGGTTGGATGTGTGCAGAGGAGGAACTGAAGATGCTGCGAGGCAAAGAGGGCTGAGGGATGCAGACGCCAAGGCTTGGAAGGAACCTTAGGAAATGGGATCATCTTTAAGGTTTACGTCTTTCAGACCACATCAGTGCCCAGGATTTATTAGGCAGGTTAGCAGAACCAAACTATGGTTGTACTGACGGGCCACAGCTGCTCAGGCGATGAGTCTGAGCACCAATGAGTCTGGAAACTGGATCAGTTTTATCTGAGTCAGTTAGTAGAAAGCAGCCAGTGCAGCAGGAAAGCTGGTGGTTCAGTAAGTTAGTGAGTAAACCAGAAACTAATCAGTCTGTTAACCAACCAAACAACGAGACCAGCTTGGCTTAAATACAGCAAACCTGCCCGTCCATCTGTCAATCTTTCAGCCCGTCTGTCTGCCGAAACGTCCGTCTTCCGGCCTGTCAGCTTTCTGTAATCAGGCTGTGCCGTGGGGGAAGAGGAGGCAGGATTAGAGCGGCTTTGTGCTGAGAGGAACATTTTGTTTCCCCACTAAAAGAGTCCATGTTGGCCAACCTGACGCCCTGTAATCCTCCTGACAGAGAGGCCCGCGGCAAAGACCCGCAGAGACTGACAGAGGGGGGCGGAGAGCGGCAGAGCGACAGGCTGGGAGGGAGACAGATGGATGGAAACATCAAGGCAGATAGACGGCACAGAGAGAGAGAAGTGAGAAGGCAGGAGACAGGATGATGGACAGACTGACAGAGGAGAGGTGAATGAGTGAGAAAGAGTGTGAGAGTCTGGGCAACTGATGAAGAGGAGCGGCAGAGTGGAGGAAGGAGACGAGAAGAACGGAGCAAACTGATACAAAACCGATAGAAACAGTTTCAGAGCTGCAGAACCAGGCACCATCGATGAGCCTGAACCACAGCTAATTGACCTGTTACCATGGTAACAGCCGTTGAGTTGAACCCAACTTTCAAACCAACATCAAGGATTTCCTCCAGAACCAGAGTAACTGACGGAGCTCTACAGGGTTCGGTCCAGTTCATCTTATAAATCCTTAACCAGGATGGGATGAATTCCCATGAAACTCACCTAAACGCTTCAATAATCAACCAATAAGGACCACAGGCAGGTAAACATTACAGGAAACCCAGATTATTACTGGAAATGGAAAAATGATTAAATTCTGGAGGTGTTGGCAGGATTCAGGCCATCGGCCCGAACACATTTCTTTTGTCTGAAACTTTTAAAACTGGTTTCAACCAAAAATCATATGAAAAAATCCAAATATCGAAACAATGTAATGACATCAGAAACTCTGAGGGACAATATTCAGTTTATGATAAATCAGTTTCCATCCAATTATTATGAACATTCTGAGTAAACTTTAAGATGTCGCATAAAACAAAGGAAGAAAAATAAAATGTGAATTTGTGATTTTTACTTGCTGGGTGCGAATCAACCAGTGTAGTTTTATCAGAAGCTGGGCATGGCTGTAATAATCCAGATGCAGATGGAGAACACGTCTCAAAACGCTCCTAAAACTTTTAGATGAATCCTTTTCCCAAGACGTGTCTAAAGGCCGTCAGACTCTGGTCCAAACTGACTCGGCGAACATCAATAACCTGCTAATGAATTTTCACACGTTACATGGCTGACTTTCTGCCTTTATGCGGCTATTGTGGTCATATTCTGTGGTTTGATAATCTGAGAATTTGTCAGGAGAAAAGCAAAACATCATAACTCCTGATTCACCAGGTTTCCAGATCAGAAGATCGTTTTACGTCTTCATGTTCAGTCGTCTGCTTTCGCTGCATCTGCCTGTTATTGTGATCTGCTGCAGCTCATGTCTCCACAGGGATCAATGAGGTTTGATGTCATTGTGTTGTGTTGAATTAAAAGCTGCAGACAATAAAAGCAATAATAATACAAACGCTGACATCACAGTGACCCTGAAACAGGCCGGGTTCAATCAATGGACGGGTTACAGTTTCCCCTCGCTGTGCTCGGATAGTTTTACATACAGTCTCTCTTTCTCTCTCTCACACACACACACACACACACACCCCTACACACACCCAGCCAGGCTCAGGTTCTTCATAAGACTCCAGCTTACAAACACTGACACCCAGAGGACGAGTGGAAGTGACACCAGAGCAACAAACAGCCGGCGAGACGTTCGTCATCTACAACTCACAGATGGGCAGAAAGCTAAACTGAAGACAGAGAACACACATTTTATGATGTCCACACACACACACACACACACACAATGAAAAGAAAATATCCATCAGACGATCGATGGAGAAGTTCAGTCAAACTACTCTCTAGCCATCTGCTTTTCAGTCCTCACTTCTCTTATGTCCCCAAGTTTCCTTCATATTTGACTTCTTCTGAAAGATTAAACTGCTAAGAAGTGAGGTGAAAGAAGATTCGACAGAGAGAGGGAAGGAGAAAGTCAAAGGGAAGAAGGAGAAATGAGAGGAGAAGCAGGAGGATGAATATTTAATGCTGTCTGCACATGAGCAGCCCAAACATCCAGGGAAGAGTAAAGGAAAGTGGAGGACCGAAGCAGCGATCATGTGCAACAGTAACAGACGCATGAAGACTGAGCTGGACGTTTATTCACCACCTACAGACCCTCAGGCTTATTTACCAAGATCTGTTGCTTTAAGCTAAAAGAATCAATAAGCTGCTTGAGCAACAAGCTTCATTCACAATCATTGGATGGGAAATGATTGTATTTATGGATGCACTGATATGAAAATCTGGGTCGATATCAATATTAATATTCTCATTATGGTTGGTTATAAATATAATAGGGCCAGTACTAAAACGAATTAACTTGGATTAATTAATCACATACATTTTAACATTTATTTAGACTCTAATGGTATTTATTGTACAGTAAATAAAGAGGAAATGGGGCGGAGAGAGAAGGAAGACATGCAGTGTATGGGTCAGGAACTGAACCCAGGACCACTGGGTTGAAGACCACAGTTTCTGCACACGGTACCAACTGATCCAGCTAGCGCCCCCTACAGTACTCGTCAAAGATTTTAGTGCAATAAGTTGATTTTCTGTTTGTTTTACATAGAAAAATCCCAGGCTTGAGTTTTTGTGCTGCGTTTCTGGAACGGCTGTAAATCTGAAGCAGGTTTATTTATGGGTGCTTGTGTTTATGGTTTCTGTACCGTAAACCCGAAGGATTCATTTTGTTTTTAGATATTCTGTTGTGTTCACGTCTCTCCCTGGGTCGTTCTGCTGACGGCCCAGTTTGGCCCAAGCTTCAGCTGATGGACAGATGGACTCACATTTGGTTAAATAAAACTTTGGTGTACAGAGGAGCCTGCAAGGTGTCCGGATTCCTGTTCCAGAAAAGTAGGCCCAAACCATCAGCCCTCCACCACCGTGCCGGACAGCTGGTATGAGGTGAAGGTGCTAAAATGCTTCATCTGGTTTCTTCCGTCTTCCCTTCCAACCAAAGTCTGTGCTGAGTCAATCATGAGGACTATAGAGGCAGCAACAGATGCTTCTTTAAGGTCACTGCTGCAGCAAAATGCCACATCTCCTGATTTTACAGCAGTGCTGTGATGGTCATTTAATCAGCTGAATCTGATCTGGTTTGGTCTAAATGTAGCTTATTTTTGCATAAACTGATCCAAACCAGGAAGCAGCAATAATAAAGTTTTTTTATATTCTGACTAGTTCAGGGTCCGTCGTCTTATCAATCCGGTCATAAATGAAGAGGGAATCAGAAACACGGAGGGGAGGAAGTGCTAACCACAGCAAACAGAGGCTTAGTGGCATCGGTTCCGGTAAACAGTAAACTGAGACCCACAGAGCGGGCCGTGGTGTCGGGTCAGCTCTTGTGATGTGCAGATGTAAACTAAAAGCTTCTATCGAACGTCTCAACTGCTGCGGTGACGAGGATCCCCAAGGACGAGGAAGAGGAGGAGGACAGAGATGAAGAAACGCAAAGTGCTGATTGTTTAGAAAGAAACCTGAAACTGGACCTGAAGGACGGCCAGACAGAACCGAACCCACCTGACAGACTCCCTGATCCCTGCAAAGATACAACATGACGGGTCACAACAGCAAACAAGAGCTTTTCTCTACATGTTTAAAACTGAAGAACATGACTGATTAAACACACAACACACACACTGTAACCACAACACACACACTGTAACCACAACACACACACGCACACACTCATCATCATGTCATCCTCAGTCGATATGAAACCGGACCGAAGCTCCAATGCCTCCATTTATGTGGTGAAACAGAGACTCTGATCTCAGGCATCTGTTGGGACACACTAACCGCCACAACCTGCTCCACCCAATCTGCAGACCCCCTCAGCCGTGACCTATGACCCTGAAGTCCCTCTGAGGTTGTTAGGATCAATGTAACATCGTCCATTAAGACCAAAGTACTACCCAGAGTACTGGTTTGTTAAAGCAGCTCATGTTAAACAAGTGACCCTCTGTGGAGAGACTGGACTCTCCTTGGGTTTCTACTGAACCTCAGATCGTTGGTCAGACTGGTTTAACTGGTCCTTTACCTGGTCCAGAATAAATGTTAAGGTTCCCACATACTTACTTCACTCTGGAGGTACGTGTGCACTTGAGGTTGACTCAGTGCGGACGTCCACTGACACGGACATGCAAAGGTCAACTTTTACTACCATGATGCGTATTTGTACTCAGTGTCACATAAATGATCTCCTTCCATTAAGGTCATGGCTGAAACTGTGGGAAATGAAGGAATTTGTCCAGGAAATCGGTACAATCCGCAATAAAAACTCGACCAATGACGGTGAATGCAGAATCCACGTGGTTCAACGAACACGTACAGTACACTGGAGTGTATGGGAGCCTTATGGCTGTTCATCCAACTGAAAGTCCAGTAGATTCTGTTTGACTGGGGACCAAAACTGCATCATCTGCTCCACCTCCAGCTGCTGTGGTTCTCTTCCTGTCTGCACTGAGTCAAACCAACCTGTTCCCCTCCTGGCCTGTGGGCGCGCTGCACCAAGAACCACTGAAGGAAACGACACAAAAACCTCTGAAGACACTGAGAGCAACTTCCTTCTTCACCCAATGGAAAGTAAAGTGGAGTGGCGCCAGACTTTGAGGATTTCTCTAACAAAAAACCATGAATCATTTCTCCCGCTAGTGTTAGACTCACATGTTTGTTTTGGTTCTATTTACCCAGAATGCCATGCGCTGTAGTCCGCTTAATGCTTTTGGTCCACTTGGTGTTCACATATACAGCACCACTTCAACCAAACTGAAACCTAGGTTCATAGTCAGACCAAAGTTTCTTGGTCTGCATCAGGTTTGATCGCTGATCCCAAACGAACCGGACTTTCTGAGCAAACGGACTGGAGTTGGAGTGAAGCAAACTTAACAGCTGGTGGGAATGCAGCCTAAATCTGTTTGTCACCAATCAGTCAAGAAAACTGCAACAAGATATTAATCAGCAGATTTTCTGCTTCTTGAGGAGATAAAATGTGTCTCAAAGGTAAAGATTTGATGTTTATTTAGTTGTCTGTCTTATTTGGAGATGTGTTCCTCTGCACACATCATCAACATCTTCAGGAGATCCAGTCCTGCCGAGCGAGAAGCAGATGTAGTGGATGTTCAGAGAGTAAGAGGAGCTGATCGCACACACACACACCCCCACAGTGTGAGTGTGTGTTGGGTGTACCGAAGGGCCCCGTGGGAAGGAAAGCTTCACCAGCTGTGTTCTGACACACAGGAACACTCAAGGCCCGAGGACAACACACACCCACATACACACACTCATAGATCACGCGTGTGCACTGAGCCGTGTCTCCATGACAAACAAACAAACTAATGGATATGCATACAAACATTGCTCCAATGCAAAACATGACTAACATGTTGGGATAAAAATTCACAGTCGTGTCCTCACCAAGAAACCACAACATGGCTTTTACTCTTACAGGAACTGTCAGAAATAAGACATCATCCCTGGGTGGTACGCTCCGAGTAAAGAGGACAGGGAGGAGAAATGTAAAGCAAAGGGGGAGAGCGGAGAGGATGAGGAGGAGGTGTGTTTATCCGTCTGTGGAAGAGACACTTGACCTGGTTTCTCTGAGAAACACTCAAACCGGGAGCGTCGTTCAGAGGGAATCGTACAGCCGATCGGATGAAATATTAAAGAGACGGAGAAGTGTACAACCACAGGGAAGATGGGCCGTAGAAGAACATCACCTCAGTCAGGACGCTGATCCTGTCGAAAGAAATATAACGGCCGTTGCTTTGCTCTGGTCCGTAGGAAGGAATCATGCTGCGGGCCAGCAGCAAGCAGGGGTCTCAGCCATTAAAAGTGGGCCGGTGTGGGTTTCTTGATGCTGGTCAGGCAGCGCTGTTGTTGCACTGCTGCTGAAACACAATCTGGTGATGATTCTACAGAACCTCCTGAGCGAGCGCGGCTCCTCTTGGATCAAATTGTGCAGCGGACGACCGGATCGGTTTCCAGCCTTAACAAAGTAAAGGCATCAGCTGTTTTACCCGCCAAACTAAATACACACACAGCTGAATTTAAGTCCAGCTTCACTGAACACACAATCAGAACACTTTAACGAAACCCAACTCCGTCCATTTTTGGTCCCATTACCATTACGCTCACAGTTCCTGCCTCTGCCAGGGAAAGTTTTCCGTGTCACACAAACAACTCAAAAGAAAAGATGTTTTAGCAGAAAACAGGTAGCTTGTATGAAGATCGACTTGGAACAGGGAGATTTTAGTGACGCATGTGAACCGTTCGTGTTCCCGATTGGACCCAATGCACTACATTCATCTCCAAACAAATTCTAAAACTAAAAACTGAATGAACAAGTTAGAATTTATTAACCAGGTCAGCACAAAACTAGCCAACAAATAATAGAAAGACCTGAAAGTGCTGCAATGTTATACAAATATTCAGCAGACATGTTCACAAGTAAAGAAAAATATGATGTAGCTGATTCCAATCTGTGGTTCAGCCACCTGGGACGAGCCGTACTGTGGAGCCGACTGGGTCGTCAGCAGACCAGTGATCCCAAACACCCTAAACACCTCAAACTGGAAATGTTCAGCCATAACACTCAACCAGACAACACCAACCAGCGTTTCAGCGTAAAGAATCCAAACCAGCTCTCAGGCATGGTGGTGGCAGGCTGGTGGTTTGGTGGCTGTGGGACCAGGAGAGCTTGCAGTCATTGAGCCGACTATTAACTCTTTGTAGAATCAAATGTCAGAACAACTGGCTGACAGCTGAAGCTTGATGAAGTGGAGTCTTTTCTTTCTGCCAGATGCAGGATCTCCAGTAAATCCCGTCAGAGTTCCCATTTCCAAAGAGGGAAAAAAAGTTGTCATCCTAGTAGCTCCCAGATTCCAATAAGCTGAGAATTTCTAAGCATGGTTTAGTCAGTACAGCACAATATACTGCAGGACAAACTTTATCCCAGTCATGCTTGCTGTGATGACATCGCAAAAGACTGCTTTGATGTGAGTTTTGGAGGGTTGTTATACTTCAAACCCAAGGAATAAACACCCAACAAGCCAGTAATGTGGCAGACATGTTGAATGGACCCATTATCCTCAAAGTGCAGAACCTGGTTATGGCACTAACGATCAGGAGGAGCGATGATGATCTTGAAGGTTATGAATATTTGAATCATACCAACATCAGACCTAGTTTGGTCCAAAAGCAAACATTTCTAGGCGGTACCAGTTACTGGCTCCTTAGAACCCAGGATGGGGAATTTTTAGGGTCTGGATGAAAAACAGCTTGAAAATTTCTCGGCTCAACAGTCTTACCGCCTCCTATAGAGCATACTGGGACATTATTCCTATATGTGTGTGTGTGTGCCTGTGTGTGTGTTTATTTCCATACATGCTAAGCCTGAAGTCATAAGCTAATGGGTCCAGAATGTGGGCTTGTTTTCCAGCGCGGTATGTACATATGAGGCTTTGTGTGAGTCAGTTGCTGCAGATCACAGCATTAGTCTTGCAGCCGGAGGTCAGTGGGGGCGAGGGTACAGCGCAGAGTGGGGGATTGACTCCAACATGGCTTCTTTTATAAAGTACAAAGTATTAGATGATGTTTCAGGAGCAGAGCCAGAAACGGTCCGCTTAAACGACAAGACGTAAACAGAACCAGAGCTTAAAGAAGCACACAGCTGCAACACCTATTCAAAGCTCAGCTAAGCTGCTAGAGGAGTGCAAAGTCATGGTTGGTTCTGTTTAATAAGATTAAACCAGAACCTGCTGTTAACCCATGAGGTCAGGAGCATCTGCTTGTCCATTCAGGTTCGATCTGCAGTGATGAGATGAACTATGGAGCCTTATAAACCAAACCTTTACAGACACCTGCTCTGTGTCTGGACCCAAACCCGCCTGTAATCCACAGCTCCAGGTTTGGACCAAACCAAGCACAGCATAGTAGCTGTTGAGCACGGCGGAGGAGGGTGATGATTTGGGCTCGTTTTTGCAGCCATGTGATCAGGATCTCCTCTGTATCTTCTGAATAATGTATTCCTGGGTACCGATGTCTGGTCCAGGTTCTGACTGATGGTGCTTCATCCTCACCTTCTCAGTGCTCAGAGGTGACCCGGTTTCTTTCTGACCACAGGTGATCGGTGGGCTTCAGACCTGGGGAGCTTCCAAACATTCAAAGATCTGATATTTAACCCAGTTGTTTCCTTTGAGTCTTGTGACGTGTTGCACATTTGATTTCTTAGATCATCACCAAACTGTTCCTGGATAGCTGGACGATGTTCCTGCTGGGTTTTGATCCAATTTTTTATCCATGACCGTCCTTGGGTGGCACTGGGGCAAAGTCTCTCGGATCAGAAGCAACCAGATTCATGGATGAGCATCTTCATAGCATTTTCTTCTTCAGGTATTCATCAGGAATCATCAGAGTGAAGAAATCTTTCTGGACGTATTCTGCTGTCCTAGCAGGAGTTCAGTCTGTAGTTTATCTCGGACAGAAGACGCTTCATTGCAGCCCCTCTACTCCGAAACCCATCAGTGTTGGAAAAACTCTGTCTTGGAAATCCTAAAAAAATATTCTATGCAGGTCAATGGATTTCTGAAGAACCAGAAAAAAGTCTTTACCTCCAAACATTTCCGTCATGTGTGGCGGTTTGATGCCAACTGATGATGGAGCTAAGATGGTGTTCTCCATCACTCTGCCACTTTTTCAATCTGCTACTGACGGCGTTTTCCCAGCTGACGGTCCGGTAGACGAGATTTGATTGGGGACCAAAGTTGCAACATTCATTCTAATTCCAGCAGCTTTGGTTCTGTTTCTCACTGAACCGCGCCAGAGTTCACTTCTCTCCAAACGATCCGGACTTTCTGTACAAACGGACTGAAGTTGGAATAAAGCAGACTGAACATGACTGGTGTGAACGAACCCTTAGATTGACACCTGAAGCTTTCAGAACCAGTGTTTGCATCACGACTGTGTGAAGGTCAACTGCTCTGAGAGCTGGACTGTCAAGTCACGAGAAACCGTGTCAGTGTGTGAATCGCTGCTTCGCTTTATAAATCTGCTTAGATAACCCGTGTAAACACTGTCGGTTCCACCCACAGTCACTGAGAGGAGTGGAAACTCCAATCTGTTGCTGCTGGGTTTTTCTAAGTAACGAACACAGAAGGGAAATGACATTAGGAACAGTGAGTACGGATAAGCAGCGCTCCGATTATCTCTTTCGACAGCCTCCGTGGTCCGCCGAGCCAAGCCCCCCCGTCCCGTAAAGGATGCATCAAGTCTACACGGTTTGCAGAGCGTCTGTTAAGCCGTTAGTCATGGGCTAATGAGGCCAAAGAGTGTGTGTTTCTATATAAGCAGGGCTGCATGCATGGCGCTCTGAGCGCATCAGAGGAGCAGTTGCTCTGGAGCATGGCATTAGACTTGCAAAGGGGAGGTCAGAGAGGACGTTAGTGTGAGTGTGAAAGAGAGAAAACCCAGCGAATGTGTGTCTCTCTGTAGGGACGGACTTCTGCTTCATTTAAACTACAGGCGGAAATTCACTGGAGGCGCTGGATGTGCGCATTCGAACGCTCCCAACAGACCTGCATGCATCGAGGAAAAAACAACAAACTGCAGCAAATTACTAGAAAAGATTTCTGAACCAACTAATAACTGCTAAATTAGACACAGAGCTAATTCTACCAGATGTGCATTTCATTTGGCTAACAGAGGAGAAGACTCGTTTAGCCCCATCTGGAAAGTCCTGCCCTCATTTCAAAGATTAACCTTAAAAGGTCACAGAAAAGAAAAACATCAAGACGAGGTGGTGAGCTGCAGGAAATATCTCATGTTTCACAAACCAACTGTAAAAAAAGCTTCTAGCTATAAACAGCAGCAAGAGAACAAAATCACTAAACTGTCAGAAATCAATTCACTGATTGATTCCTGAACCCAACAAACCAGTTCAGGAAAACTTTTCAGACCTCACCACGTCTCATGTTTGAATGGAAACATTCCCAATCCGGAGAAAATTCCAGCTCAACTGTGGGAAACCTTCAGTTTCTGTGCCGGTTCTGAGTCGGACCGGTTCCGACATCATCCTCTGGTCTGTTCGGGTTTTCTATCTGTTCCGCTCAAACTAATCAAAGGTTTAAATGAGTCCAAGCATCTGAACCTCAGATGGAAGAAGAAACTACAAAAATGGCTCCACTGTTGTAGTTTCTGCCAGCAGGATTGGTTTTTCATGATCTTCTCATTTTCTCCTATTTCAGGTATAAATCTGAACCTTTAAAGCTCCTGTCACCCAAACTCCAGTTTGAATATGGATGGGAGGTGGAGATTTATCAGAAAAAATATTTTCTCCACAGTAGATAACCTGAAACAACCTTCACAACAAAACGATTAAAATACTGAGTGATGCAATAAGGACAAAGATAATCTCTTTATTCTAGTGTTAATAAAATCTTCCTGTGGTGAAAACATCTCTTCTCTCTCAGGTCAGATTTATTTTTACTGGTTAAACATATTTAGAAGTTATTCAACATATTTATCATGGAAAAAACCCAGAATTTAGTTACATAAAAGGTAAAAATTGTCTATGAATTCATGACAAACTGTAAGAGTAGCAAAATCAAGGAAGGAATAATTAGACAATAGAAAAGGAACTAAAGTATTTTTCATAGTTTTTCTAAAATTACAAACTTGGAAAAAACTGGAATCAAACTAAATTTTCCAGGAATCAGCAGTGACTTCAGTCAGACAGGAAACCGGAAAAATGCCAGGAAAACCAGGAACCAAAACCAAAACCAGGAAAAACAGAAAACCTTTTGTGTTCTGACAGGAGCAATAATAATAATAATAATAATAATAATAATAATAATAACAACGACTGATAGCTCCGCCCTCGGTACCATATAAAGTATAATTATACTTTTAGGGTATTTTCATCATATTTAGTCAAAGTCTAATAAAACTAAGAGCAGAGGAAAATCCGTATCGTTTTGTTGTTTCATTCACTGATCATCTGGAAAATCTGAGTTTCATGAACAATAAGGAGGAAATAAATTGATCTAAAATAAATAAATAGAGACCAAGCAGAAATTAAACAGTTCAGTTTTCATCTAAACAGTTAAAAGCTTCATCAGAGGGTGTGTATGTGTATGTGTATGTGTGTGTGTGTGTGTGTGTGTGTGGGTCCAGGTGACGCAGGTAGAACAGAAGCATCCTGAAGCCGTCTCATCCATCCTGAGTATCGACAGCGGTGTCTCCTTCTCCCAGCCGTTCGATCCCCGGTTCTCCACTTCCTGCGAGCGCGACACCCGACGCCGCCCCGCCAGCGTCTGTCTGCGTGTTTTTCTGCAGTATTTGCAGCGTGCAGGGATCGGGTGGCACGCTGTTCTCTTCATGGCAGCGTTTTTCCAGAGCGGCGCGGTCCCTGAGCGGGTCTCGGGTTGGTGGCCGAGCATAAACACGAGGTCTGGCTGCAGCAGGCCGTGATCTCAGACAGGCGGCAGCGATAGCCGCATGTTTACAGCTCAGCCACCCTCTGATGCACACAAACACACCAGAACACCAACACAACACTTCTCACTGCCTTTCACTTCATAACTGTCGAGTTTTTCATCTCGGAGGAGGCAGATAATAATGTTGAGGGGATTTTCAGACACTTTGAAACCAAGATAATTATTGATCAGCTGCTTTGACAGCAGAATTAAACACTGAAAAACTATCACTGAACACAAGCTTAGGAGACTGGGGGAAACATTGGAACAACAAAGTTACAACGCCCCCTAAAGGCACAGAGAGTTTACAGAGAGTTTACATTCACGCAGCAGATCTTCATGCTCAGTTCAGATCTTTCTGGGCAGCTGTTCCTGTCTGATTGAATGTGACTGCAGTCAGACTTCTGAGCGAACGGTTTACGACCCCAAAGCGACCCGCATGCGCAGAAGAAGAACGTAGCTGCTTCCCAGCAGCGCTCCGTTTACAGCAGTAAAGATGGCCGCCGCAGCGGTAAAGATGGCCGCCATCTCGGGTGAATTTTAAAGATGTTGAGAGCGACAGCACGGTTAGCAGACGGAGGAAGCTTTTAAACAAGAAGCTAACTGCTAACAGCAAAGGCCTTTAGTGGAGCATTGGCTTCAGCTTCTGACCTAGTTCTGACCCGGTTCTGTTTGGATGCTGGGCCAGGAGTGGTCGGTCGGGATGTGATGCGTTCAGTGACTCAGACTGCTTTCATCACTTCAATATTATCATTTTCAAACATTGATTATGTCCAGATTTATCGTCCGGATTCTTCTGCTGCAGAATTATGATGAAAAAGTCGGAAGAAATTAAATTTGTTAAAAAGGTTTAAATAACATTTACTGTTTCACCCTCCAGTTTATGAATACGCTCTAATTTAAGCTGAACTATTTTATTTCCCAGTAAAACATGGAATAGTTCAATAAGTGTGAAAACTTTCTGCAAGACTAAAGTGGAGAGGGAACCGAAGCGCGAGAGACGTCTGGGATCCTGAGCCCGTTCGTTCTGATGTTCTGATGTGTTAATGTTTTAGTGTTTTGGTCTTCATGTCCTGATGTTTTGTTGTTCATGTTCTGATGTTTTGGTCTTTATGTTCTGATGTTTTGTTGTTCATGTTCTGATGTTTTGGTCTTTATGTTCTGATGTTTTGTTGTTCATGTTCTTCATGTTCTGATGTTTTGTTGTTCGTGTTCTGACGTTTTGGTCTTCATGTTCTGACGTTTTGGTCTTCATGTTCTGACGTTTTGGTCTTCATGTTCTGACGTTTTGGTCTTCATGTTCTGACGTTTTGGTCTTCATGTTCTGATGTTTTGTTGTTCATGTTCTGATGTTTTGGTCTTCATGTTCTGATGTTTTGGTCTTCGTGTTCTGACGTTTTGGTCTTCATGTTCTTCATGTTCTGATGTTTTGTTGTTCGTGTTCTGATGTTTTGTTGTTCGTGTTCTGATGTTTTGGTCTTCATGTTCTGATGTTTTGGTCTTCATGTTCTGATGTTTTGGTCTTCATGTTCTGACGTTTTGGTCTTCATGTTCTGACGTTTTGGTCTTCATGTTCTGACGTTTTGGTCTTCATGTTCTGACGTTTTGGTCTTCATGTTCTGACGTTTTGGTCTTCATGTTCTGATGTTTTGGTCTTCATGTTCTGATGTTTTGGTCTTCATGTTCTGATGTTTTGGTGTTCATGTTCTGACGTTTTGGTCTTCATGTTCTGACGTTTTGGTCTTCATGTTCTGACGTTTTGGTCTTCATGTTCTGACGTTTTGGTCTTCATGTTCTGATGTTTTGGTGTTCATGTTCTGACGTTTTGGTCTTCATGTTCTGATGTTTTGGTGTTCATGTTCTGACGTTTTGGTCTTCATGTTCTGACGTTTTGGTGTTCATGTTCTGATGTTTTGTTGTTCATGTTCTGATGTTTTGGTCTTCATGTTCTGATGTTTTGGTGTTCATGTTCTGACGTTTTGGTCTTCATGTTCTGACGTTTTGGTGTTCATGTTCTGATGTTTTGGTCTTCATGTTCTGATGTTTTGGTGTTCATGTTCTGACGTTTTGGTGTTCATGTTCTGACGTTTTGGTGTTCATGTTCTGATGTTTTGTTGTTCATGTTCTGATGTTTTGGTCTTTATGTTCTGATGTTTTGTTGTTCATGTTCTGATGTTTTGGTCTTTATGTTCTGATGTTTTGTTGTTCATGTTCTGATGTTTTGTTGTTCATGTTCTGATGTTTTGGTCTTCGTGTTCTGACGTTTTGGTCTTCGTGTTCTGACGTTTTGGTCTTCATGTTCTGATGTTTTGGTGTTCATGTTCTTCATGTTCTGATGTTTTGTTGTTCGTGTTCTGATGTTTTGTTGTTCGTGTTCTGATGTTTTGGTCTTCATGTTCTGATGTTTTGGTCTTCATGTTCTGATGTTTTGGTGTTCATGTTCTGATGTTTTGGTGTTCATGTTCTGACGTTTTGGTGTTCATGTTCTGACGTTTTGGTCTTCATGTTCTGATGTTTTGGTCTTCATGTTCTGACGTTTTGGTCTTCATGTTCTGATGTTTTGTTGTTCATGTTCTGATGTTTTGGTCTTCATGTTCTGATGTTTTGGTGTTCATGTTCTGACGTTTTGGTCTTCATGTTCTGACGTTTTGGTCTTCATGTTCTGACGTTTTGGTCTTCATGTTCTGATGTTTTGGTCTTCATGTTCTGACGTTTTGGTGTTCATGTTCTGATGTTTTGGTCTTCATGTTCTGATGTTTTGTTGTTCATGTTCTGATGTTTTGTTGTTCATGTTCTGATGTTTTGGTCTTCATGTTCTGATGTTTTGGTGTTCATGTTCTGACGTTTTGGTCTTCATGTTCTGACGTTTTGGTCTTCATGTTCTGATGTTTTGGTCTTCATGTTCTGACGTTTTGGTGTTCATGTTCTTCATGTTCTGATGTTTTGTTGTTCGTGTTCTGACGTTTTGGTGTTCATGTTCTTCATGTTCTGACGTTTTGGTGTTCGTGTTCTCCATCGATGTAACGGATCTTTTCTTCAGATCATAGAAGGTAAAAAGAGCTGCTGCCTCCGTCTAACTGAGTCGACCAGAACAGCAGCAAAATTCCCCGCTGAGAGGCAGAAGGATCGGTCCGGACCCCGCAGTGAGGCGACGGCGCCCTGAGACCCGTTCACAGTGTGTGTTTACAGCTGCACACACACACACACACACACACATCTAGATGTGAGGCTGTCAATCTGTGTTTACTGTGTGTGGACAGGTTTCTGCGCCGGTTAACGTCTCAAAGAGGACAATTCTGTCAGAGCCGGTATGTCAGACGGCCTACGTCTGTCTGCTGGTCGCTGTACAGTGGATCAGTGTGGATCAGTGTGGGTCTGTGTGGATCAGTGTGGATCAGTGTGGGTCGCTGTGCTCACCCATGCTGTTGGTGGAGCTGCACCACAGCAGCAGACAGCCGGTGCACAGCAGGTTGAGCGCTCCGAACAGCAGGATCCTCCACGACTGAAAATGACAGAAAACAAACAGAAGAAATGAGAAACATGAGGAGCAAAACTTCAGCCTGTTGGACCCAGAAAACAACAAGATTTAACTCAATCTTAACTGAAAACATACAATTAGACGTCAAAACGTTTGTTAAAACTATTCAAAGTTAACATTTTCAACCTTGAAAATTTAAAATGATACACAAAATGGAGCAAAAAGAAGAAATATTTCCTTCTGTTAGACGAGTTAGTTATTTTTTAGTACCTGTTGGCTTTATTTTGAAAATCTAATACCAGGAAATGTAGGTCACCAGTTGCCATGGTGATTCCTGTTTATCCAGTGGAGCCCACAGCATCACTGTTTTATTAAAACTCAAAGTTTTAAAGGACTCCTGCATGTGTAAAGTGTCTATATCGAGATTAAAATATGAGCTTTTCTAAACCAAAAAGTGTTTTAAAACTCGACATAAAAAAATGTAAAAACAACTTCAGAGCTTGTCAACGGTTTGGTTAAAAATCTGTTTTAAAATGTTTTTCTATTGGATTCAGTTTTTTGTAATCGGGCGGCGCGGTGAACAACGGGACATGATAAAAACAAATCAAATGTTTTGCATGAAGGTTTTGAGCCTCATGCTGATTTCCAGTCTGGTCTGTTTTGGACCTCCATGGAGAACAGAGTATTTAAGGGTTCTGGTCCAGATGGATGGCAAAGGCATCAGAATAAGTCCGTTTTAGGACGGACCGAACCGTCCTGGGAAATCCCAGCTCAGACTGGAGTAAGCCAATAATCCAGCTTCACTATCTTTACCTTCACTTTATGCAAGGAGCAGAAAACCGACGCTCCTCTTCTTTTTCTCTCATTACTAATTTTCCATTTCAGAACCAAAGATTTAGTTTTTATAACGAGGAGATAAAAGTTTTATTTTCAGTCAGATTCAAACATCAAACCCTTAAAATGAGAATGAATTTGTTTTTAGCAGGACAGATGGTGATTATCACGCAGCATTCAGATCCATTCAGCTGCAGTTTTATAAAGAACCTCAGCAGAACCAGCGGTTCTGGTCAGAATAACGAAGAATAACGAAGAGTTTAAAGTCGATTCATGTTACAAAACATTTTTGTTAAGTTTCAAAATAAACCTAAAAGCCGTTTGAGTCCGAACGGTTCTGATGCTGAGCGGCAGCTAGCAGAACATTCTGCCGTCCAGCTGAAACCCGGCCCGGGTTCTGGGAGGCGGTGTTGGTTTTCCAGCAGCTGGAGGTATTTTGGTTGGAAGAGAAGACAGCGGCATCGACCTCCGATCGCCTCCTGAGGCATGAAGGTGACCCCACTTCCTGCTCTGGTTCTAGAGGCGAGCCGGGCCGGGCCAGGCCGGCGGTGCTGCTGCTAGATCTTTCTGATCGGGACGGGAACTCTGAGTCCATTCAGCACTGTTCTGCTCTGTTTGTAAAATTCAGCAGAATTTTCAATGAAAAAGCTGCAGCGAGTCGCCCTCTGTGTGTTTGTGTCAGACAGAAGAAACGGAAGAAGGGCACGGTGTGTGTGTGTGTGTGTATGTAGGGGTGTGTGTATGTAGGGGTGTGTGTGTGTGTAGGGTGTACGTGTGTCCTGGCCTGTCACTTTGTGTTGGACTCATAAGCGGCGGCGAGGCGAGCCGAGTGCTGTGAAATCTACAATTACTGTGGTGCGCCGTGTTATGACAGCAGCAGGCAGCGGCAGAACGGGAGACCTGCAGTGTGTGTGTGTGTGTGTGTGTGGGTGTGTATGTGTGTGTGTGTGTGTGCAAACACTAAGACGACGTTCAGCCCAAAACATTATCAGCCCGCTTTCACATCCACGCCGCCCCTGGGGGCTACTGGGTCGCCGCGGCCCGGTGCGCTGCTGCCCCCCTCTGTCCACAGGAGGAACGGCGGCGCTAACGGCAGCCTCCTCCTGATGCCAGCGTGTTGCCGTGACGACCGGCGGCGTGACTCATGAGGGAGACGGCCTTTAACCGAAACCTGAAGAGGTCCGACCCGTTTCTCCAGGGAAGCCTCGTTCCCCTGAAACAACTCGGCTTACACAACGATCCGGTGACGGAGCACGGAACCGGATCAGAGGAGGTTCTGACCCGGAACCTGGGTTCCTGCTCGGGTTCTGTCAGCAGCAGCACAAAGCGGCTGACCTCTGACCCCGTTTTCCTCTGGTCTATTTAAAGTTTCATTTTCAGTCACTATAATAATTTATCCTGATAAACAATAATATTGTTGTTTTGAGATCATTTCCAGTATCATAACGGTAACAATAATAATGCAAGAACTCATCCTCAAAGATCAATAAACTTTAAATTGTAACAAACATTTAACACTAAAACTGGAAGACATTTTAAATATCCAAAATCAATAAAACAACAAATAAAATTTATTCTGAAACACCAGAATCAAAACTTTTATCATCCAAGAGAAACATGATAAATCAGGAAAATGTAGATTATTCCGTTTGTTTTATCATGTGATTAATTGATTTATTGATTATTGAATCCTGGAAAAACGAACGCAGTGCTGACATCACTTCCCTGTTTCACGAACACATCCCACAATCCTTTGCTGCTTCACCATCACTAACCGCGCTTCCTTTGTTTTGTTTGCACTTTTAAAAGTTGATGGAAACGACAAAATTTTAAATAATTTCCTCAATTTCACAAAAAAAGTGATTTTTTAAACTTTCTTCGTCTTCCTCCTGTGAAGAGCCCAGCTTGTCCTCAGCTTGTTGTCAGAAACACCCAGACGGTTGTTGACAGGAAAGTTGTGATCGGTTCTGATCCGTGTTGGACACGCTGTAATCCAATCCCAGGTAGGAAGACCTCCTTTAATCCACTCCGACTGGTGTGAGCTCAAAGTGGATTAATATAAAATAACAGAGAGATAAACAGAAAGTCTGCGATCCTTTTATGTTTCCTGTGCTCCATTTATTTTCCTCTTTGTTTACTGGGACCAGATTCAGGTAAACTGGGAGGAAAACGCGGCAGGATGAGCCGCATCCCTTCAATCCACCATCACAACTTGTTTTTGATTTTTAATCTAAGAAATTAAAGTAACAAATCTGTCAAAAAGCCTTAAAATCCACAACAATACGAACGATGAGACCAAACCTGTGAATGAACAGTGATGCTGTCCATGCTGGGATCTCACAGGAAGGCCTGATGGTCGACTTGCTGGCTACGTTTCTATTAAATGTTTCCATGGAAATTCAGGGCAAACTTTCAAATTGTTTCTAGAAAGAAAAGGTGAATTTGCTGCATTTTCGTTTGGACTGAATCGACCAGCAGAGCCTCATTTCATCACATGGCTGTAATAAACAGGAAGTAGAGGCTGGAAGCAGAAACATGGAGCGTTCTCCTCTCCAAGATGGAAGATCGGATTTAGAAATCCATCAGTTTGGTGCCTCTGGTAAGGCACATACCCACCAGAAAGTGGAAACGTTCGTTTTGTCTGGATTTACTTTGCTGTTCCCAATCTCCCCTTCAGCTCTTTCACTGTTTTTCAGAAAAAACAAAAACCATCTCTAATAAGTGAATGAACTGTTTAGTAAACTTAAGGAAGTTATTTTGAGTTTCCATCAACCTTTTCTGATCAAACAGAAACACAATCAGTGGAAACTCACATCTCTGATCTGCTGCTCAGCAACAAAACCCAGAGAACCGAAAGGCTTCCTGGATTCACCTGCTGCATCCTGGATTCACCTGCTGCATCCTGGCTGCACTAAGGAGCGTCAACACAGATCCTTCCTCCCATCACTGCTGCCAACAATCTCCACCTCTTTACATCCCTGCTGGGATCTGAACAATCTTTTTTAATCTATTATCGCTTGTTGCTGTTTCTATGCAGAAATAAACTCATCCTGTGTATTTTTAAATGATCCTCCTCTTTTGCGCGTCTCTCATTATTGCTCATGTTTATTCATACTGTACTGACTTATTCTTATTTTACTGTTTTTAGCCAAAACTTGCTCTGATTATACTTGATTTTCACCACTAATCGACAGTAAATGTCATGTATTTTCCCTGAATCTCCAGTCTGGAGCCAGACTTGAACATCTGCAGTTCAGAAGCTGCAGACTTTAACATCTGGCAGCAGATCCAGGGTTCAGTCAGGATTCCTGGTTCCTAGCAGGCAGTGAAAACCAAAACAATGAGAATAAAAGAGGAGTAAACATCAGCATGGTGACCGAGTGGGAAAACAGGATTAGCTGAGGTGTTCGGCTCTGCCTCCATGACTCAGATCCAGCTCCTAACAGGCTTACTGCATAACGGGATTACAGAGCAAGGATTCCCCTGATGCCTTCACCCTGAATGGAACGGGACGAAGATTAGAGGCGGAAAAACTAAAACCAAACGCTGCCTACCCGTCTGTCCGAGGAAACCAGCCGGAACTCCTGCAGGAGCTTCCCGATCACGGATCTGTGCGTCTTCCTGAAGGGATGGATCGTCCCCTGCAGGAAAACAAAACATGAGGAGATCAGATGTAAAATAATCACATCACACTCACTGACTATAGTTAATGTTTGAAGGATTTTCTACAACCCAAAAGCTGAATAAAACAGGTTGAGTGATTATTAATAATTAATAAATCCGTTTGATCAAACCACAGAGCAACAAGGCTACAGTCTATTTTTAAAGGTGGTATTATCTTTGGTTTTTAAGGTGGTATTATTAGGTTCAATAGGAAGGTGGAGAGACAATCATTTCAGCTAAAAGCCACGGACTGGCCAACACTGCCACCAAGTGGTGCATCTTTGTATGACATGTGAACTAAATGCATCAACTAAAACTTTTCAGATTAATTTTCTTTAAATTCAAGAGACCAAATATTCACTTATTTCCATCTTAAAACAGATTCATCAGATCATCCTTGAACAGTCCAGACCAGAAATGTCCAAACTTTGTGAAAATTGTCAAGTTCAATTAATTCAAAAATATGATTTTTTGCTACTTTTATGCAACTTTTTTTTCTCTTTATCTACAAACTCTGCTGTGAAGTTTTCTAGACTTGGTTAGTTTCTACTTTTATCCAGAAAACAAATATAAACAGCTCATTTAAGGTTCATTTTTCCAGCTTTAATGCGTCATTGTGTCCTGGTCACTTTTTAACTAACAGCTGCTGAATGTTTGTGGCTTTATTTACTGTTAAGTTAAAATTAAAAGAAAAATCCATTTCCATCTTGAACTGAGGTTGGAGGCTTTATGTATAAACCTTCGAAAATCCATAAATGGACAAGTTTTCAAAACAAATGTTTACTAATCCTGATGTTTTTGTGCAGGTAGAGAGAATAAAATAACTTTAATCACTAATAATCAGTTCAGGTGAATCAGAAAGAGTCCAGATGAAATCTCTGCATTAATCTAGTTAACAGACTGGAAACAATTAAAAGATTTTCTTCAAAATGTTACAGAAATGTTCTACTTCTGCTCAGAAGTTGGAGGAACTTTGACATTTTATTTGAGCTGTGAAAAATGTTGAAATTGAGCAGGAAGAGGAAGAAAAGGTGAGTTTTAAAACCTGTGTGTGTGTCGGTGTTTCTGGGACCTACCAGGACGGAGGCGTCGTGTTCGTGCTTCTTCCTGTGCAGAGGAACATCTGAGGAGACAAACATCTTCAGTCACCATGGAAACAGAAACAGCTGGTTCTTTACTCAGACATTAACTCAGGTTTAAAGCTGATGATGAGGAACCTTCATCAAAACGGTAAGTTTCCTACATAAATACTGAAAACTTACAAATAGTTTGTTTATAATAAATCTATATAAATCACTACTGAGAGCTTTAGAGGTCCATGACTGTCTCAGGGCTGAAACGATTAATCGGATTAATTGTGATTAATCAATATTTGAAAAAATCACCAACTAATTTAGTGATTGATTAATAACTGGAGTATAGAGACTGAAATATTGCCTCAACAACAACACAGTCCAGCAGGTCTGAACTTTTCACAGGAAGGATTTTTGATCTTTGCTACAAACGATCAAACATTCACTAAAGGAAAAACTTTTCTGACTTTTAGGAAATAAAACGTTGATTTTGTTACATAAAAAAGAAATAAATTGTTTATTTGCCTTTTTAATGGATTTAAATATGTAAACAGACAAACAGTCACCCAGGTTCTGGTTGCTCTGTTGCTGGAGGACGTGCAACATAAACCGAGGTCATGGGTTTGATTCCCGGTCGGTACCAGGCTGGTTTATGGATGTGTGCTCGGTTCTGTTCCCGCTGCTGGTTCTGTTCCCGAGTAACTTTTCCTTCCCACCGTCACCCAAAGCTTTGCTATAAACGGTAAAAATCATTTCACCGAATGAACGGAGATCAGGAGGAAATGGACCTGGACGTGTTGGACTGTAACCCGGATTTAATAATCTGAATGAGAAGCTGAGCGGGTCAACCCGGACCAGAACCGGACCCGGACCCAGACTGCTGAGGTTCCGATGAGCAGCAGACGGAACCTGAAGCTCCATGTTGCTGTTGAACCCAGATTTAAAGCTGACTGGATCTTCAGAACCACACAGCAGAACCAGCTGTTAGCTGTTAGCACAGCTAGCATAACAAACCTGGTTCCTTGATGTTGATGACGTCCACCGACACCATATCCGGTTTATCCAGCGGAACCACCTTCCGCTCCGTCACCCCGGACGGAACCACGTCCGGCTTCGAACCGAACTTTCTGGGATAAAAATCCCCCGCAGTTTGGTAAGACAGACCCGGAGACGTGGACATCATCCCGTCCATCGCCATCTTGGACTTCCGCCTCCTCCGTCTTCTTCTTCCTGTTCGTGGAGCGCAGTGAACGCAGTTCCGGGTTTACTGCCGCCCCCTACTGGCCATTTCCTAGTAACACCTGAGTGTTTAAATTTGTCATCGATACTAAAACAATAAATAAAAGGATTAGGATTATAACAAATTCTTACTTTAATACAGACTGGCTCCTGATGAAACCAGCTTTAATAACAGAGATTAACTGTAAACAACACAAAATAATAATAAAAAATTGAATTATAAAAAAATATATTCATTTGAAAATGTTCACCACCATCCATTATATGTACCAATAGTTCTAAAGGAGAAATTATCATAGAGAGAAAAAAGGAAGGTCCATGTTGATGCTTCAGTGCAACAGTATAAAGAGGAACAGCTAAAAGCAAAATGTCCGTTCCTCTTCAGTGTGAACATCTGCTTAGAGTTTTGACAGGAGCAAACAAAAAATCATAAATGATTTTTCCAAACAAAAAACCCTGAAAAAAATACAGAAAAAACAAAAAATGTGAGTCCAGCTGTCAGACAGCTGGACTTTGGTCTAAACTGTTTAATCAACAGAATAATGATCCTGAAAACAGCAGCAAACCTGCAATCAAAAAAATAAACTAACCAGGGTGCTGTAATGGCCTAGTCAAAGTCCTAATTGAATTGCTGTGATGAGACCTTCACAGAACTGCAGACCTGAAACTAAAACCCTGAAATAAAAGAATCCAACCTCGTTTTAAAGTGTTTGGATAAAAACATTTTAGCTCTAAGTCTGATTTCGTTTCCACTCTGTCCTTCAGGAGTCAGAGTCAAACTGAAAGAGACTTTTCTCATTCATTCAATCATTGAGGAAGAAAGGCAAATAATCTGGACCGATCCGAGAGATGAACCCACAAAACAGAAACCAAACTATCAGGTTTGATGAAGGTTTCTGTTAAATTACAGTTTAGAAAAGTCTAATTTAAGTGTTTAAGGGAGAAAAGTAAAAATATGTTTTGAGAAGGAAAGTCTGATTTAGTTCATCTTGATGCAGTCAGAGCTCATTTCATGTCAGTCCTCATTCCCTCAGCGCTAGAAAGGGATTTTTGTCTGCAGCACTTTGTTAAGTGACACAGTGAGGCCCCTGAACCGAGCGGCACCAAGCAACCGACCCGGACACGAAAACAGGAGACACTGAGCGGGCGGGGGCAGGAGAGAAGGAGAGAATGATGGAGGTCTGGGAATGGAGAGAAACCAGAGAGGTGAAACAAACCGTGAACAGTCAGAAGGATGGATCTGAATCCTGGAGGACGGAGAAACTCAGAGCTGAAGGCTGCAGCCGACATTCCTGACCGTCCCGTCCTGGACAAGAGACGACAGAAAGACGGTCACTGAGCTTAAAATGCCTTTCAGAGCAACAATGTGCAGGATGTCATTCTGCTGCAGTCTGAGCAAAACTGGAAGAAGGTCCAGACAGAAAAAAAGAGACGAAGCTTCATGCTGCATTTCTGACTGAAGCAACAACTGAAGTGGAGACGAATATTTATAGCTGAGAGCAAAAACATCCACAGGAAAAAACATTGGAAACTTTATATACATGTAGAAAAATATGAATAAAACAAACAGATGGATGGATGGATGGATGGATGGATGGATGGATGGTTGGATGGTTGGATGTATGGTTGGATGGTTCCTGGCTCCAGTTGTTCCCTCACTGATCTTTTCTTTCTTTTTTCTCTTAAGAATCTAAATAATAATTTGAACTTTATTGAATTTTGTCTTCAAACTCGGCTGAAGCCACGACCTTCTCATGACCTTCATGTATAAAACCACTGCTGTCATAAATCCATCTTCAGATAAATTCATAAAAGAAGCTTAAAGTCGGACCATCGGTACCTACAGTCATGACTTTCAGTTGGTTTGTGACAGGAAGTGGAGCGGATGACTTCCTGTGGAGAGGGAAGAAACTGATCCAGAGTCTGATTTTATTTTCTGATTGATTTTTATTTTACTGTAAATGTTCTGAATGACTGACGGTGCCGGACGCCCATCAGCTTCACAGCTCTGTGTGTAAAAGCAGAACCAGAACCAGCAGCCAGTTTGGGTTCATTCCTTCTCCTCCATGTCAGGAAACAGAAATAAACATCTGGGCTGCAGATGAGAACAAACAGCAACTTTCAGTTCAACTTTCTCTCCAGTGACCTCTTGACCTCTCCGATCTGCTGGATGAAAGACGGGGAAACGTGATCCATCACTAACCCTAACGCAGCTCTGACCATGAAGCTGCAGCTTTTCCTGCATGTGCGTGCAGAGAGGCAGAGAGGAGGTGCTTCCAGTCTCCTCCTGCTGCTCCTCCTCCTCCTCCTGCTCCTGCTCCTCCTCCAGCTTCTCCTCCTCCTGCTCCTCCTCCTCTCTCTCCCTCGGCGCTCCGCAGTCTGAACACGGAGCAGTTTTTCCTGTTGCTCTTCTCTCTGATCTCCTGCACTTTGCAGCGGCTCCAGATCTGTAGATTCCCTCAGCAGGATGAGCAGCAACCCGCTCGGCGACAGGATGCAGGCCCGGCTGGAGAGGGCGAAGGTCATGAGCGACGAGGACAAGCTGTACAGACACAACGGGGTTCTGTACCCGACCCTCATGTGTCCGGAGGAACATTTGAAGTGTCTGGACGGCCTGAAGGCCAGAGACGACGACATCATGCTGGTGGCTTATCCTAAATGTGGTGAGTGGCAGAAAAACTTCCTCCAATCACGTTTCAAACTTTGCTTCATTCATGTTGCATTAATTTGTTTCATGCTTAGTTACAGCAGAGAATCATTTCAATCATAAAACCCCAAAATGAACATTTAGTCAGATATTTGTTCTTTTAGGAGGAATCTTCATTGGAGTTGCTGATGAAACTTTTCTGGAAGCAACAGTTTGGTTTGGTGTTGCAGATTTAAACAGTGTTTCCTCTGACCTGGTTCTGGTTCTGATCCGTCTCAGTTTAATGAATGAGAAGCTGAATACAAAGAACAGGAAGTAAAGCTGCTCTGCTGCAGCCAACCTGCTCTACAGGTTTACTCACTGGGTTCCTGTCAGAGAAAAGGAAAATGCAAATGGAGCAGATCACGTCTGTGTACTCTGACCTCTGACCTCTGTCCACGTTTCTCATGGCTGCTGCTGTTGTGAATGTTGGCGACACACCTGGAGGTGAAAAGGCTGGAAGGAAAACCTTTCCTGGCTGAACGCCCAGAGCTGATGCTCCTGGAGGTCAGACTGGGACGAACTGAGGAGTTTAGAGCAGAGAGGAAAAGTTTTCTGCACTTCCAGAATTATCTAGCAAAGATTTTTAGGTTAAATTCACACAGCAGGAAAATGAAACCAAAATCTGACTTTTTTCCATCTCTGTTAGCTGTTAGCTTTCTGTTTATCATCTGTGGGCTGAAACCTTACAGTGGATGTTTTCAGGGAAATGATTCCTTCCTCCAGCTCAGCAGAGGCTGAAATTCATTTATCATGTCAGCCTGCAGCTGTGGCTGCTGTCCAGTAGCTCCAGTAGCTCCAGTAGCTCCAGTAGCTCCAGTAGCTCCAGTAGCTCCAGTAGCCCCAGTAGCCCTAGTAGCTCCAGTAGCCCCAGTAGCTCCAGTAGCCAGTAGGAAAGGAAAACATGTTCATTAGTGTCTTATTAGAGATTAATGGACGGATGATCAGGGATTTCTCTGCATCATGACTTTCCTGTTGTATAATTGTGAGTCTGTTCCTTTGAGCATCCATATATGATTTATATTGATGATAATTGAAATATTTAAAGACATTTCCAGACTGATGATCATTTAATTTCACACAGCTGATGAGGATCAACTGAGATTAAAAACTGAGGCTGATGACTCAGAACCACGACTTTGATAAAAACACCTGCAAAGTCAACATCCTCTGTTAAAGTAACTTAAATAATAAAACCCTCCATCTGTGACCTGAACAAATATTAACTCATAAACAATAAACTGAAATCTGCTAACAAGAAACTTTTCTTTCATAAAAATTGACAAAAAGTGAGTAAATGTTAAAACAGCAATGATATCAGATAAAACAAAAATTTTCAAATCTGATTTCTACAAAATAAAACTGGTTCATTATGATCAATAATGATATATTTTAAACTACAGTTTGTATTTTCTTGTAAACTGTATTAGAAATATGTTTATATTATAGATTGTTGGTTTATGACTTAATTCACTTAATTTACTGTTTTATTCTATATTTTTTCTGCATCTTTTCAAAGAACCAAACTTATTAAAACCAGGACAAAAAGTGTAAATTAGTGTGAAATTTCATTTCTATTCAGATGTCAGTTTGATAAATGACCCAAACTAACCGGACCTGGAGGTTTGTCCATCTAATCCCTCATTATTGTACATTCATTCAGAACAAATGTTAAAAGCTTTTATTATTCACCTGCAGAGAGTTTAACCTGATGATTAAATGATTTATTTCACTCTAATCCGAACCAAACCCAAAGTTATGAACAGCAGCTCAGCTCCCATTACGGCTCAAATAAAAATATTCCATAACATTTTAAAAAGAAAAGTATCAACATTTTATTTTTACATTATGACTTAATGTGAAAAAATGTTTAAATTAATTTATGAATGAAAAAACTAAACAACCCAAACATGATGAAAGTTTGTTTTTGTGTTGATGAAACAACCAGAAGTGCAAATAAGAAAGTTAATAAACTCAGATACTCAGAATTTAGTCAGTCAGAACAGAAACAACTGATCTTTAATGTTTATATTATTCTAAATGTTTGGCATGACTCACAATAATAACAGCATTTATAATTATAATGTTTCTTTAATTGAAGTGAAGATTAATGACAGTTTAGATCCTGTTGGTGTTTGAGCTTTAATCTGTCGTTGAAACACAGACAGCAGATTATTCATGAGGCGAAGCGTCACGTTTCTGAATGAACTCCAGGAATGTGACGAGTTCTGTTTTCTCTGAAATGTTTATTTTGGAGGAAACGTTTTGCACAACAGCCATGAAGACAGTCGAGATAATCTCCCTCAGAGGAATGCTGCAGCCTGAGGCGGTTCTGCAGGGCGCGCCGCGACAGAGATATTCATCTTTACGTCCCTCAGTCCTGCAGGCGGTCGCTATGGAAACCCAGATGGGACAGAAGAGAGACACTCTGAGACTGTTCCTGGAAGTCAGTTTGGGACAAACTGGACGATTTGAACTAAATTAAGTTTAAACGAAGATGTTCTGGTTCCTGCATGCCTCTTTAATGAATCATTTACCTCCTGCTGTGTCCAGGATTTAACTGGATGGTTGGAGTCATGAAGAAGATCATTGCAGAAGCCACCCAGATGAAGAATGAATCCAAGATGCCTCCGCTGATCGAGTTCTTTGGCCCAGAAGTCTTGAAGGTGTTAAAATGAGAAAAAGTTTTTGTCAGAATGTTTCCTTTAAACACTAAGATGTTTAAACTTTACATTTATCTGTTTGTACTTTGTGGTCACATGTAGTGATACTGAGCTTCTTATCAGAGTTCAGACGTTAGTAACAACCAGACCGCTGTCCCAGTTCAGACAGGCTGCGGCACAGCAGGAGGTGAAAGGTCAAACTGTGCTGGTGGAGAACAGGAGGATTGTTATTGTGTCGGGGTGAAGCTGGTAACTGTGTCCAAACTTTAAATAATCCAGATTATTTCTGTCACCTGCTGCAGAGAAACAAACTAATCCAGTCAGACTGATGATGATCCCAGAGGATGTAAATGTCAAACTGCTCAATTAATCAAATTATCACTGAAGTTAAAATACCTGAATATTTTAAAAGTAATAAATGATGTCTGGTTTCCTCCTGGACCTGCAAACCAACGTTGGAGAAAACAAACTGCTGGATGGAAAATCTAAACGTTCTTCCTCTATGAGAAATGTTGAAAAGAAAAAACTAAAACAAGCAGATCTATAACATGGTGACTTCTTAACAAGAAAAATAAAATCTCAGTCTGAACTCAGATTCAGATATGTTTAGTGACCAAAGAGGAACCAGGTTGAAATCAGACAGAAAATATTCTGTCTGATTTAGTTACATTTATTCTCTGCCTGTTTTTTCAGGCCGTGGTTGAAGCTCCGTCTCCGAGGTTTCTGGGAACTCACCTTCATCCAGACATCATGCCGTCCTCCTTCAGCGAGAAGAAAACAAAGGTACATCCTGAATCTGCTGCAAACTGCATTTAAACAACAGTTGGGTTTTATTCTTGATGAATATTCTCTGTATGACACTAAGTACGACAGGAGCTCAGAGGAAACCTGCAGTTCGATCAGCTCCAGCTTCAGAGAAGCAGTTTTAATGATCATGTCGTTTCTCCAGACGGTGGTGGTCTTCAGGAACCCAAAGGACACTTTGGTTTCCTACTATCATTTCTGCAACAACAACCCGGTTCTGCCGTCTGTGGAGTCCTGGGATTCTTTCTTCTCCCAGTTCATGAAAGGAGACGGTGAGTGGGAACCAGCAGGGTGACCCTAACCCTGCAGAGAGAGAAAACGTTACAAACCGGAGAAACAGGAGCAGAAGAAACTAAACGTGTTTTATGTTGCAGAAAACATCAAACATTTGGCAGCAATGCAGCAGGTCAGGTGTCTGCAGCCACTCAGGATTTTAAAAACAGATTAATAATGATAAAAAAACAACTGGAGCTTTAAAAATAAATGTAGCTTTCATAGCAGGTTTTGACCATTTTTCAGTTTTTTCATGGAAAAATTGAATCTAATTTCTACAACAGAATGATGATAAAAACTAGAGGAGGGTGAAAACCCAGAAGGTTTACTGAAGTAAAAGTAGTTTTACTTTGAAATGACAGAGTAAAAAGTTTAGTGCAGTAAAATTACTGCTATAAATATCTAATTATTAAAGTTACTCCAGTAAATTGAACAGGTTTCTGTCCAGCTTTACTCAGTGATCTTTGCAGAAACACTCAGAGGTATTTTATATGTTTCCATGTAAATGAATGAGATCAGTGATTTCTATTATAGATTCTGTTTCTTACAGCCTGGAATATAAAGTTCTGCTGTTTATTAAAGCGGGTCCAATTTATGGCATCAAAGCTCCTTAGATAACATAATAAACTGTTCAAACATTGATCAGTCTGCTGATTGGATTCTGGTTTCTGGGTCAAACCTTTCAAATAATTCCTCATGTTACTGGTTTCACTGGTTGCCATGTAACCAGTTATAAATGATGCCCATATTCCACAGAAACCATGAATAAGTGATATTTGTGTGTGTAGTTGCCTGGGGCTCGTACTTTGACCACGCCTTGGCCTGGAACCAGAGGATGGACGACCCCAACGTCTTGGTGGTGACCTATGAGGACCTGAAGCAGGTCAGTCCTCCGATTCCTCAATCTCTCCGTTTGGTGGCTGAAATGGAAATCTGCTCTCAGACCATGTTTCCTGTCCTGCAGGATCTCGGCGCAGGGATCCGGCGGATCTCCGGCTTCGTCGGCTTCAGCCTGACGGAGGCTCAGGTGCGGCAGGTGGCAGCGGCCAGCACCTTTAACGCCATGAAGGAGAGTTCAGCCAACTCCCACGGCAACATGGGAAACGTCATCTTCAGGAAAGGTCACCAACAATAAAATCATTTTATCTTCCAACAGAGTCTGGAGTAAAAATGAGTTCTTTCCCCTCTAAAATGATCGATTCAATCTCCTCCATGTGCAGGTGAGGTTGGAGACTGGAGGAACCATTTCAGTCCAGAACAGAGCCGAGAAATGGACGAAGCTTTCAACAAACACCTGGCAGGAACAAAACTGGGAGCAAAGCTGGACTACCAGCGTCACTGTCAGTAGGAAACAGAGACGGGAAGAAGAAGAAGAAGAAGAAGAAGAAGGGAACGATGGAGGAGGAGAGATGAATCAACACCTTCAATCTGAACACAGGTGGAGCGTCGGTTCTGCCTGACAGACTGAGCTCAGGGCGAAACTCCCACAGCTCAACAGAAGAAGGAAGATATAAAAATAAGACGGAATAATTTGGTTATAATCAATTTTGTTTCACTGCAGATATTAAAAATGAAGTTTGATGTTTTTAATCAATTTAAGCAACTTATGATAAACAGAAAGAAATGAAATATGATGTGAACATCAGTGAAGGACCAAAAAAGATACATATCAGCTGAAAGAAGTTTAATAGAAATGAAATATAACACAAATTTTTTCGATTCATCAAAAAAATATTATATTTCATTTTGTCCTTCTAGTACCTTTAAATATTAAACAAGATTTTGTTGGATTTTCTTCTCACTGTTTTTTATTTTTATGTTTCTTGGATAATTCCCATCAAGGATTAAATTTAAATCATCGTGAAAAAATACTTTAATGCCACATGAAACAAAATTTCATAAAAAGCAACATTTGAAATTGTTGATATTTTATTACTAATCCAAAACAGTGATTTTGTTCATAAACAGAATATTAGCAGAACTGAGCCTCATTTATATTTGGCAGAAAATCTGGACTGAATTGATTTTGTACAATAACTTTAAAATGACAGCAAATATAAACACCAAGATGGCTGCATGAAGAGTGGCTTCAATCTATTTTGGAAAACATTTATTGTCTGAGGAGGAAGATCCAGAATGAGGCCAGAAAAATGTGAAATTATCCTAGAAAAGCATTTATTTCATAGCAGCTGGTCTGAAACAAAAGCTGAATCTCTCCAAAGGTCGTGGAAAAGATCAGATCTTTGTTTCTCAGAGCTGCTGCCTCTCAGAGAGTAAACTCTATAACATAAAATCACTGCAGGCTGCAGAAAGTGCTGCTTTGAAACACGGCAGCATCTCATTTTCTCCTCTTGTACAGTTAGAACTGGGTTGAATGGTTTTAGAAACTGGAAAAAATAGACTTCAAGAATTTGGGTTTTTAACTTTATTGATCAAAACTTCTGGTAATTTTGTTGAGAACATCAATCAATTTAAAACCATGAAGAAATCTTACAGGGAACAATCTCAAAAATTACATTTCCACAACTTCCAGCAAGATGTTGATGTTAATCTGCAGAGTTTAGCAACTACAGCAAACAGCAAAATAAAATAAAATAAAATCAAGCAAATAGACAAAAGTAGATAAGTTGAACAAATAATTATCCTTCCCTAAAACTGGCTGAGTGATTTTCTGAATGTAATAAATTTGCCAGGAGTCAGAGAGAGACAGAGGGTCGGATCACATGGAAAGACCTTTCCTGGGTTGATCCATGTTTTCTTCATCAAGGTAAAAATCCATCATAAAGTTTCTCCATGTACAGATGGAGCCTCAAAAATCCTTCAACTCATTCTGGGCAGAACCTGTGAAACTTCTTGGATCCACAAACATTAAAGAACATCATGAAGCAGCAACACTGAGAGCAAATCCACATTTTAAACCTTTGGCTCGCGGGTCGGCCTCATCAGGTTTGTGATTTTACAATCTCCTGCTCATTTTCACTCACGGTTTAAATTATTTTATTCTTAGTTACTCTAATTTAATTGGGGGGAATCTGTCGACACAGGGTGTCAGGTTTATGCACCCAGAACATCAAATTCAGACACAAGGAAAGACGAGACAGACTTAGATTCTTTAATTAATCAGCACCTTTATGCTATAAACTATCATATTATAAACATAAAGAATATGATGTCCTTCTGCTGAGCGTCTGATTAGAACAAACTGTTTCTGCATCCTGCAGCAGGGCCTCCTTCAACATACTGATTAGTATTTATATAGGTTATTATATCACAGGGTAATAAACTCCTGATCAGGCCCATAATCAGGGCCGCGTATAGGGGGGGAAGTTAGGACACTTCCAAGGGCCCCTGACCGACGGGGCCCCACAAAATAGGCTTTTTTTTATAGAAATTAAAAAAAATTGGGGCCCTGTCAATTACAAAATTATTCATACTGTGTTTCCTAAAATAGTTTATAGCAGTAAAAATTAAATGTTACCTCCCAGAGCAAAAAGCACATCTATATTTTCACTGAACTTCCCTGGATCTGCATGAAATGGTTCGTTCCTGCTTGGAGCCTCAATCTGGTCATTCCAGCATCATTTAGACCAGTGGAGCCCAAAGTGGCCCCTGAGGGCCGGGATCCTGCAGGTTCTAGTCTCTCCCTGGTTTAACTCACCTGGATCCAATGATGGATCATTAGAGGCCTAAGAAGAACTTTGACCTGCTGAAAGGTTGTTACTAAAACCAGGGAGGGAATAAAACATGCAGGACGCAACCGGGCCTCCAGGAGAAACAGCGCCCCCTAGTGGCACTGTTTTGCTTCATTATTTTGATATCTGACAACATTTAATGTTTCATAATTTAAAACTGTATTATTTTATTATGGGGAAAATAACTTTGAACTGTCTTGTCAATAAACTTGACTTTTACTTTTGACTTTAACAGAGAGAAAATCTCTGATACAAGAAACTCTAGTTCTTCAGAACCAGTGAAAAACCAGGGACCCAGAACCCAAACCCAGCATAGAGAGGTTCAGTGAATGTGGTTTTATAGGTGTAGATGTGGGTCAGTGAGTCAGAGGAAACTTTGTAGAAGGACAGAATGCCAGCAGGACAGTCCACATACACACCTACTCTGTGAGAGAAACAGGAGGAAGGGAGACGAGTTCGTATGTCATTGTGCCTCACATAGCACTCATCATCACCGCAGGTGATCAGACACCAGGAATGATCATTCCCTCCAAACCAACAGGTTCTACTGTCTACTTTCCTCTCAATTCTTTTGTAACTCACTGCTATATCAACCCCTCCTCTCCACTCAACCTCCCAGTAACAGCGACCAGTCAGACCAGTTTCACACAGGACATTGTGAAGATACTCAAATCTGTCTGGATGATCAGGATATAACTGATCCTCCTCCACACATGTCAACTTCCTGTTGTCTTCAGACAGTTTCAGTTTTCTGCTCATTGTGTTTGTGTCGATGGTGAGTTGACAGGAATCTGATGGAGAGAACAAACACAGTCCAGCTGCAGTTATTGATCATTTATTGATCTTTGATTATGTTTGAAGATGGTTGAATGAAGCTGCTTTGTTGTCATGAATCAGATGAAAAACACACTTACATTTCCTCAGACCTGGTGTCAACCATCGGACTCCATCAGGCTCCACCCTGAAAGGAGGAGGAGGGTCAGACCATCAGACTCTATCAGCAGCAAACATGGACATTACATCTCTAACACACATTGTCTTCACTGAGACAGTCCAACATCTGGACACTTGTTGTAAAGATCTAGAGAAAAAGAAACAGCTGAGAGCTGATGATCATGATGATGATGATGATGATGACGGATGATGATGATGGTGATGATGATGATGATGGAAACATTACAAACTGCAGTGATGTAGGAAAGTGTCATGAAGTGGTGTGGTGAGGTGGTGAGGCAGACGCTTGAGACCCAGGTAAGATGTATGATGACAGTTTTAATGGTGACAGTGCAAGATCCAAAACACCAGGCAGCACGACTGAGCGGAAGCCAGGGCTCAACGCCGGTAGCAACTGGTTTTAGCATGGACCGACAGGTCGCAGACACACAGGTGGCATTAAATACACAGAGGGTAATCACAGAAACAAGACACACCAGGGAACAATCGAGGGGAGGACAGGACAACGAAGAGACTCAATAACACAGAAAACTCTAAATAAATACACAGAAAAACACAGAACATGACAGAAGGACAGTTGGTGCTGCAACAGAACTAAATGTGTGGATGACAAAACTTTCTCCAGCTGAACAGAAACAAAACTGAAGTTTTTATCTTTGGACATAAAGAGGCACAATCTAGAGTTATAGATCTAGAGTCAATGCACAACTTCAATTCCTACAATTGGAAACTAGAGATCAGAAATCTGGGAGTAGTGATGACCTCTGACCTGAACCTTCAGACCCACATAAAGACAGTAAAGTCGGCCTTCTGTCACCAAGAGAACATTTCCAGGATTAGAGGACTAATGTCTCAGTGAGATCTAGAGAAACTCAACTGCTGCATTTATTACTGCAACAGCATCTTCAAAGATCTGCCTTAAAAAAATCCTCCAGCTGCAGCTGATCCAGATGCTGCTGCTGGAGTTCTGACTAAAACCAGGAAGTTAGAGCACAACAGACCAGTTCTACTGTCTGGAACAAACTTCCAGAAAACTGTAAAACAGCTGAAACACTGAGATCCTGTGATTTTAGAGTAAAACCTGCTGGTTAAAGTTGATTTTGTGCCACAATAAATGAAACATGAATCAACATTTTGATGTGTAATGACAGCACTTTGAAAAATGTAACGTTTCTTTGTGTTTTTATTATATAAATCACACTGAACTATCTTATTACTGATCCTATACAAAGAAACTTGATTAATTGATTTGTCTGCAAATTGGCTTGAGAAGATTTAACACATTAAATCATCATCATGTAAATCCAGCCAGAGGCTCACTGAGGTGTTGGGATCTGTTTCCTGTTAGACTCTCTGTCCTCCATACCTGAGAGTTTCCAGTCTCCACTTTGGATCCTTCAGTCCAGCCGACAGCAGCTTCACTCCTGAGTCTCCTGGATGATTGTAGCTCAGGTCCAACTCTCTCAGATGGGAGGGGTTAAAGGTCAGAGCTGAGGCCAGAGAAGCACAGCCTTCCTCTGAGATCAGACAACCTGACAATCTGCAGACACAACAGAGGGAGAACCTGAAGTCTGAACTGGACGTTATCATAAGAAAATATATATATATATATATATTTGCCTGTGAGTTATTTTTAAAGTGACAGTTTTTATAGTTATATTCACATTTTCAACATCATAACTGGATTACTACAAACCTAAGGACTGGGGGATTTTCTTACTTTTATTTTTATCTTACTTTTCTTCATCTCCAAGTTGAACCAAGACAAAATGCCTCCGGCCGACCCCAAGGACATTAGCAGTATTATACAACAACTTCAGTCTATAGAAATGAAGATCAAACAGCTGGAGGTGAACTTTGAAATCAACGCTAACTATGGAAATCAGACAACTCTTCCTCAAATCAACGGAGAGGTTGTAGGCCTCGCATCAAGCAGCTCACCCTGGAACGCTCTGGGTGCCAAGCCGAAACAAAAGTCTCACACCGCAGATCCGATGAGGTGACTGACAGGGAGAACCCCTCACCTGGACGAATCAGCGTGGCCGGCTCTGAGCCGAAACCCACCTTCAACCTCAACACCTGCTCCACCAAAGAAAAACAAACAAGCAGCTGCAACCAAAACGGTTCCACCGACCGCGCTCCCAAGGACAAAGCGACCAGCCCGGGCCTCAAAACATTCTGACTCTGTGGGAATCCCACTGAAAAACAGATTTTCTGTACTCCAGCCTGAGCCTCTGAGTGAAACCTCACCTTCAAACATCAACAATGAGGAAAGACCATCACATCCACCCCCTAAAGACAAAGCGGCTACCAGGAAAACGAAAGGTATGCCAAAAGTGCTTATTGTTGGAGATGAGGCAGTAAATGGAATCAGTCACGTTTGCAATCCCAAGAAAACGAGAGTGATTTCTTTTCCTGGTGACACTGTATCTGATTTAACTCGTAAAGTTCTCTCGCTAACCGCTGATCAGCCAGATATTGAGTCCTTAGTTGTGCATGTTGGAGCCAACGATGTGGCAAAGCAGAAATCTGAGATTCTGAAAAAGGACTTTAATATTCTTCTGGAAACTATGGGAAAGTTAAAAATGAAGTTATTTCTCAGTGGTCCAATTCCATCACCTCAATGGGGAGACGAAAAACACTCCAGGCTGGACATGATAAACAAATGGCTGATTAAAAGCTGCTCTGCCAGCTCAGTGACCTTCATCGATAACCTCTGGATCTATTGGCAGCGCTTTCACCTTTTTGGTGGTCAGACCATCAGTCTCTTTCAGCAGTAAACATGGACATTACATCTCTAACACACATTGTCCTCTACTGAGACAGTCCAACATTTGGACATGTTCACTTGTTGTAAAGATCTAGAGAAAAAGAAACAGCTGAGAGCAGACAGAGAGGTGGACGCAATCTTAATAAACATGGGACAAAGCTACTCACTGCAAACCTTTTTTATTTTATCAACAAGGACAGCAATGTGATCATCGCTTCAGAAGAACAGGCTCAAGGATTTCTGACTAGGAAGAAACCGTCGGCTTATCAGGAACAACCCATTCCAAAACATGCTGATACATAGACTGGAGAAGGAGAGACTGGTTCCCTTCCCCCCTCCCTCTCTGCTCACCCACTTATTCACAGGATTCACAAAATACTTATGAGGAAATGTCTTCTGGACCAGAGTTTCTTAAATTTACAGATGGAATGAATCAACAGGTTCTCCTCGGCACGTCTCTCCTTAGCGCTCACGTAGCAGACCTCACTTCATTTAAGCCACCTGACTCTAACTTCCCACAAAACTCCAACGTTTGTGGAAAATTTCTTTACTGACTTGAATGAGCTTCTATCTCTTATGTATATTGGTTATGATTGTTTAATAATTGTTGGTGATTTCAACATTCATGTTGACAACCCCCAAGACAGAGGGGCAAAAAAGCTCGCTAATATTTTAGAGACTTTTGGTCCAACACAACATGTCAAACAAGCAACACACACTCAAGGACACACACTGGACCTGGTTATCAGTAAGGGTGTAAATATTTCCAATGTCTCTGTAACTGATGTCGCCTGTCGCATCACTTCCTGTTATCTTTGAAAGTTCTTTATCTTTTAACCCACTTGGACAAACAGCAACCATCACAAAACGTTCTCTCACTGAAAACACAGCAGAAACTTTTAATCAAATCTACTCTTCTTCCTCACCCTTAAGCTGTAATGATGTAGATAAGTTGGTAAAAGATTTTCAGTCTAAAGTCTCAGATATTATTGATTCCAATAAAATGAAGGTTGTGTCTGGCAGGAAGAAATCTCCATGGAGAAATACACAAACAGTTAGATCTGCAAGACAACTCTGCCGTAGGGCAGAACGAAAATGGCGTAAAACTCAACTCCACGTTCATTGTGACATCTATAAAGAAAGTCTACGTAACTATCATTTAACACTAAATCATGCAAGAGAGGCTTTCTTTGCAGATGTCATAAACAAAAACATTAACAATGCTCCAGCTTTATTTGCAACAGTTAACAGAATCACAAACCCTCCTATGATGTTACCGCCTGAATTCCAATGTTTTGCCGCCTGCAACCAGTTTTCCAGCTTCTTTTCAGAGAAAATTAATAAAATCAGAGGATTAATCTGTACATCCACTATAAAGTCAGAACCAATGCTGAGCCCAAACAAAACAAATACAGGAAAAATGACCCAATTTCAACTACTTAATTATAAAACCCTACAGGAAATTATAAGTCAATAAGCTCCAGTTCCTGCTGCCTGGATGTCCTAGATCTATAACTCTAGAACATTTCTTTAAGAAAGTCCTGCCTGTTATTGCTGCTGATCTGATCCAGATAGTAAACTCATCGCTCTCATCAGGCGTTTTCCCCCAGGCTCTGAAAACAGCAGTAATCAAACCACTGATAAAAAAGAACAATCTGGACAAATCACTAATGCAGAATTACAGGCCGACCTCTGACCTCTGACCTCTGATTCATCAGCAAAGTTATTGACAAAGCTGTGTAAACAATTAACTAGCTTCCTAACTATAACCAACCACTTTGACTCCTTCCAGTCTGGTTTCCATGGTCACCACAGTACAGAGACTGGCCTAGTCAAAGTGTTCAATGACATCAATATAAATACGGACTGTGGCAGAACCACAGTGCTGGTTCTGTTGGACCTCACTGTTGACCACGATATATTACTGAATCGACTGGAGAGTTGGGTCGGACTCTCCGGTCCAGTGCTTAACTGGTTTGAATCCTACATAAAGAACAGGGATTACTTTGTTTCAATTGGAAACTTCTCATCAAAGAGGTCAAAGGTCACATGTGGGGTACCCCAAGGTTCCATCCTAGGACCCCTCTTATTCAATATTTATATGCTCCCACTAGCTCAGGTTATAACAGGAAATAATATTAGCTACCATAACTATGCAGATGACACACAGCTCTACATTATGATGTCACCAGGTGACCTTTGACCCCATCCAATCACTGAACAGATGCTTAGAACAGATAAATGTGTGGATGTGCCAAAACTTTCTCCAGCTGAACAGAAACAAAACTGAAGTTATTATTTTTGGACCTAAAGAGGAATGATCTAGAGTTATAGATCTAGAGCTATAGATCTAGAGTCAATGCACAGCTTCAGTTATTACAACTGAAAACCAGCGATCAGCCTGAAACCTGGGAGTAGTGATGGACTCTGACCTGAACCCCCAGAGCCACATAAAGACAGTTACAAAGTCGGCCTTCTATCACCTGAAGAACATTTCCAGGATTAAAGGACTAATGTCTCAGCCAGATCTATAGAAACTCATCCATGCCTTCATCTTCAGTCGTATTGATTATTGCAACAGCGTCTTCACGGGTCTGTCCAACAAATCAATCAAACAGCTGCAGCTGATCCAGATGCTGCTGCTGGCGTTCTGACTAAAACCAGGAAGATAGAGCACATAACACCAGTTTTAAAGTCCCTCCACTGGCTCCCTGTAGCTCAAAGAATAGACTTTAAAATACTGTAGTTAGTTTATAAATCACTGAACGGCTTAGCACCACAATACATTAAAGATCTGCTGTTGTTGTATCAACCTTCCAGAACTCTCAGGTTCTGGTTCTGGTTCTGCTCTGCATCCCCAGAACCAGAACCAAACGAGGAGAAGCAGCTTTCAGCATCTATCTGGAACAAACTTCCAGAAAACTGTAAAACAGCTGAAACACTGACTTCTTTTAAATCTCCACTAAAAACCCACCTGGTTAGAATTGTATTTGAAATGTAATCAATTACAAATTTATTGATGGAACTTGACTTAATGCTGTGTTTTGATTGTTGATTCTATGTTGAAATTGCACAAAAACTTGTGAGGGACGACGGAGTCCCAGAGCGAAATCCGTGTAAGAGTTGTACGGAGCCTCGTGCCAGAAGCCCATTAAAATGCATCTACATCGTTTTAAACTGTGTGATTGTGAGCGTGAGTGAAAATAAAAATATATTTTTTGTTCCATATAACACAGTAGGAGTGTAACAGGTAAACCTTTTATGGTTGCAAACTCGACTAAAAACCCACCTGTTTAGGATTGTATTTGAAATGTAATCAATTACAAATTTATTGATGGAACTTGACTTAATGACTTAATGCTGTGTTTTGATTGTTGATTCTATCTTGCTTTGTGTTTCTGTGTTTGTAATGATGTAAAGCTCTTTGAAACGTCTTGCTGCTGAAATGTGCTATACAAATAACATTTGATTGATTAGTACTTACTGTATATATACTGTATATGTAACGGATAGTGAACTATTTAAAATAAATTGCCCAAATAATTTATATTTGTAGACTATTTATTGTAAATTATTCAA